>NW_008596169.1:14026-17371 GCF_000691845.1 Merops nubicus
GGCTTATTTTTTTTTTTTTCATGGCAAATGCCAGCTCAGGGTAGATGTAGGATATTTCCGTGTTTATGATAAAAATATACCAGAATGCAACTGCATATTTCGTACTAAAAAATTGCATCTTGAAAGCATTTTTGACAGGGTTCCACTTTAGAAGTTAATGGCAACATCAGAGGTACAGGAGTCCTGGAATAAATGGAAAATTGGCTCCAAATATTAAAGAAAGAGAGCAAGAAACCAAGAAAAGCATAGTCATAGATGGATGATGCTGCTTTGGCAGGGAAGGTAAACAGTGAGGAAACACACTGCCAGATGCAAAAAGACTTAGATCATTAAAAGGGAAAAAAAAATTAAAAAACCATTCAACACAAATAAATTAGAACAGTATCACCAATATTGTCTCTCAGCATTTCTGCTATAAATTCTGGTTCACAGGCGTGGATTCCACATCTGAAAAAAATATCTCCTGAATGGAATTTGGCATGCCAGATTCCTGGCCTGAATTAGCATGTCTTTGGTCTTCACTAAGTTTTGTGAGACATAAATGGAAATTTCATTTGGATTCACGATGATTCAGCTCATACACACAATACAGCCACAATACTTTGCATTACCTGAAGTTTGAAGCAACATTCAATTATTATATTCTTCTCCTCTGGAAAGAGCAGTAGATTTTTATCCAAGCTATTGGATTTTAATCCTGGATGCTTTAAATTTTACAACAATATTTATTGTAAAACTGTTCAACGTACTTCAATACAAAAGGCTAAGATGGAGCAGGGGAGAGATGATGCTGCCTGATATGCAAAATAATTAACTTTGAAAGGGATGTCTGACCATATACTTCTTAAACTGTCAATGATACAACATGTCCTTAATAGAACTTGACTAAATACAGACTGATCTAAAATCTAAGAACAATCACCAACAGGGAAGACTAAGAAATATTAATTTTCAATAAACCTGTGTAGTGTTTTTCTAAGAAAAAAATAGTGATTTAATAATCCTCTAACTACCAAACTCATCCTGGCAAAAATCTGGTCCATGTCTCACCCATTCCATTGTTAATCCATATAATTTTGTTTATTAATCTGATAATTAATAGAATAACATTTTAATTTTTTTTATAAATCTTTCAAACCACTGTAGGAATTCTGGATAATATAAACTCCAGGAAATAGGATACTTTACGTTGATAATTCTAAATTTTCCTGTGGTAGGCTGTTGCGATATAGGGATACAAAGGATTTCAAGAGATTTGTCAGTGTAAAATTGAATTAAGCATGAATTGTTTAAATAATTGTACGTGTACAGTAAAGTGTCTTTGAAAAATAAGGCTACAGCCATGTGTGTGCTGGTAAAAATGAGAAATTCAGAGCTCAGAATAGGTCGTGCCCTATGATACATGGTGCGCATCGCTGCCGCCTTTGGAAATTCAGCTACTTCACCTGTCCCCCTGATGTGATGAAGACAGGGGGAGTAAGATAAATTGCTCTTCATAAAAGAGATTAGGCCAGAGCAGCAAAACTTTATTATAGCCAGCAGAAGGAAAAACAAAGACCAAACTATCTAGAAAGTGAGAGGATGTATTTACTGCTGACCATCGCTGCTGCAAAGTGCTCTCGGCAGCCTGGCCTCTCTCTGTTTGTTTTGCCTTCTGGATGACTTTGGTGTCTCTAAACTATCACCTCTTGTATAAATAAGATCTTATACGAAAAAGGGACTCTTGTGTTCCTGCACCAGTGACTCAGCCAACGAATGGTTTGGATTTGGGGTTTTCCTCATCCTGTCATCATAAACCCACATTTCTTAGCAAGGCTTTGTCAGAGATCTTGACTCACGGGCTAAACCTAGACGTAGCTGCCAACATGGCCATAAATGGTTTCAACTCATTGCTTATTTATTTATTTACCTGCAAGGAAACACACATCAGGTTTTAACACACCAGAAGGCAAAAAAAAAAAAAACAAACAAAAACCAAAAAACCAAACCAACCAGAACCTGCAACCCTGGATCTTCCAAATGAGCTGTGAATGACACAAACCATGAGGAACCCCTACTGAATGGAGCACCAGGCAAAGGATCTTCAATGCTGGCATATGGATGATAACAGCAGGTCCTGGTGGCACGAACAGCAGACACATGAAGATGTGGAAGTACTGAATGCATTATGTGTTTTTCTAAGGAATATTTTTTTTTCTGCCTGTAGCACGTGTCCTGAAGAGTGGGTTATATAGTGCTGTAGCTCCAAAGGAGGCTTCAGCCCCACCTGGTGTGTGTGACACACCTCAGAAAAATATCATCACATGCCAACAGTCTAAAGAACTCAGATATCCCACAAGTATATAGAAAGCATATGGAAAAATAAGCACATTAGCATAGCTGAACACAATGAAGTACTAAGGGAGAGAAAACATGGGTTTGAAAGTGGAGGCTGAGTGCATTGGAGGAAAGGGGACAGACAAAAGCAGCAGCTCACGCCTCTGCAAACAGAAGCAGTGTCTTTTCTTGCCTTCCAGCTTTTTGTTCCTACATAAGCCTTGTTTTCCAACTGCCATTGTGTCTCGTTTCAATGTTTTAGCTCTCTGGTTCTTTTAATAAACTCCACAGACATCCATGCAGCTATATATAAATAAGACAAGCCCTCTGCACTTTCAGATCCTTGCTTTATGCTGGGAAACAGGACATCCAGCTGGGGGCCAACCTAATGGGGAAACACTGCCCTAGAAAGTCAGTAAAACCCCATTTGACTTCTTCAGACCAGAATCTCCCAATGGGTCCCATTGATTGAGGACCTACCCTTTCTGCTGTAGTTCAATGACTCTGGAGAATGGGTGGTGGAGCTGGGTGCTATGACCCAAAGAGCACAAAATACAGAATTTTCTAATGCATCCGTGTCTTAACACCTTGTTTGTGCTTTCCCTTGGTGCTTTCTACTTTCAGTCTCTTGCTTTCTGAATTTTTAAGGCATAGGCTGATCTCTGTAAGATCTGACATCTGCTTAAACCAGCTTAGATGGACACTAGAAAGGAATTCAACAGATTGATGCCTTGGAAGAATTATTGAGAAAATTCATACATTATGAAGGTACTGAGAGCAATACCTTAAAGTCACACTGTGTTTATGCTGAAATGACATGGTAATGCTCCAATTTCTGCTCACTGCTGGACACAGACTTTTCTATCCTTAATGCTCATACAACTCAGAGCCTAAATAAGTTTTCTGAGTAGTTTTTGGTCTTTATTGGTAGACATTTATCCTGGGGGGAAATGTTTTTCTCCCCCTCCTAAAATCTCTCATCCACAAACTGTTTTCTGTTTCAAATACAATTTAAAATATATATATATA
>NW_008596170.1:0-1375 GCF_000691845.1 Merops nubicus
ATGATTCTATGAAATACAGAAGTGCTGCAAGCAGTTGACAGTCACTAATATTAGATCCGAAAAGTCAGTGGATGAGGATGTGAGAGGGCAGATGTGGTTTGATCTGTGCAGTTAGGAAGCGTTGTGTTTGGGATGTTGTATGATCCTCTTCCTGACCACTAAATCCACTGAGAACTGGAGCACCATAAGCTGCGTGTCTCTTAGCAGCTTCTGCGGGAGGTGGAGGTGGCAGCAGAGAGAGCTCCTCTTGGCTTCTGTGCCAAACTGTGCATTAATTACACTGGTGGTCATATATGATCCTGCTTCCTCATTGTTTTACTGTTCTAATGTCATAGTTTTAATTATAGATGGGACTTGTTTCCTTTGTTTTCTTCTCAATTTAAAACAAATGAGGTGTTCAACCTGAATCCAGATAACTGTTACACTGGTGTAATGGTGTGAGAGAAGGTACACAGTGTGAAAGCAAGAATATAATTTTATAGAAGCATCTCACACTGCTGAAGTTTTATTCCCTCTCCTACACCAGTAGTGCACTTATAGAGGACACTTTGTTCCAGCATCACTACAGGGAGGAGATGGTTTTTAAACATGGTGTGCTGCCATTTGTGCCCTGAAGGCCTTTGAGGTGAACAGCAGTTTGGAAACAAAGCACTTTTCAGAGGGCTCCTGTGACCATCTTTTTTGGTAGTTGAAGTCTTGTAACACTGACTGCCTTCTTCCTACTCAGCACTTCACCAATCAGAGGGATGAGTTTGAGGGGACGAGGGAAAGCATCCTTGTTTGGCTCACAGAAATGGACCTCCAGCTGACAAAAGTGGAGCACTTCTCAAAAAGTAACTTCAATGACAAAATGCGCCAGTTAAATGTACGTATCCTTCTAAAGCAGGTGGTTAGTGTAGTCCAGCTGACCCTGTTAGGCTGCCCTCTCTGGACAGAATCATCTGCTTTTCCAGAATTTCACAATAGCAAACAGATCTCTGTAGGGCTATATTTGTTTTAAGACACCAGTAAACAGTGAAGACTGATCCTCTGAATTGAGATTAAGCTGTACAGTTCAATTCAGATTAATTCAGTTCAGATTCAGTGTTCAAGCTCAATTCTGTCCTGCCATTTTCTTCTAAATTCCTATGGTTTTTTTTCTGTTGAGAATTTTTTTTAATTGAGAATAAGGTGTGATCTCTTTGTCTGAATGCATTGTTTGTGGCCAGGACTTTCAAACAGAAGTAAGAGAGCAGGCAGGTGCAGTGATTCTAAAGAACCCACCAGTGCTTTGCTACCTGCTTGTGTGCTCATTTCTCCTTTCTCCCTATTAATTGTTTTGAGACATAGGTTTCCTGTTGTGTAGGCCGAAGGCCCAACCAGCCAAACAAACTTC
>NW_008596171.1:0-1943 GCF_000691845.1 Merops nubicus
GCCCCGGTGCCACCTGCACCCCCCAGCCCCGGTGCCACCTGCACCCCCCTGCCACTGCCGTGGGCATCGTCGCCACCATCAACGTCCCCATTGCCACTGTCAACGGCCATTGGTGCCCCCAGCACCGCCACCAACTTGGCCATGGCCACCAAGAGGGTCATGGCCACCACCAGCCCCTCCACCATTGTCACTGGCCCCAGCTGCATTGGCACTGCTGTTGCCACCATCATCATCCTCATCATCATCATCATCATCATCATCACCACCATGTTCCACACCAGTGTCCCCATCTCATCCCCAGCTCCACCCTTGTCCCTGTCCCCAGCTGCACTTTCATCCCTGTCCTGTCCCCGTCCCATCCTGACCCAAGATTAACCTGAATCCCATCCCCACCCCAATCCTGTCCCCATCCCAATCCCCCGAATCCCAAAATGAATCCAAATTCCATCTCCTTCCATTCCCATCCCACTCTCAGTCTGAATCCCAATCCCCATAAATCTTCACGTGAATCCCAATCCCCAAATGAATCTGAATCCCAATTCCATCTCCCATTCCCATCCCACTCTGAATCCCAATCCCAATCCCCACCAACCTTCACCTAAATCTGAATCCCAAAACGAATCTGAATCCCAATTCCATCCCCTCCCATTCCCACCCCACTCTCAGTCTCAATCCCAGTCCCCACCAATCTTCACCTGAATCCCAATCCCACAATGACTGAATCCCAATTCCATCCTCTCCCACTCCCATCCCAACCTGAACCTAAATCCCACCCCAATCCCAAATCCCATCCTGCCCCTTTCCCCTCCCTCGGGGACACCCCAGACTCCAGCTGAGCCCTGTGGGATCCATCCGGAGCACCCAGCACCCCTCAGACCTCCCAATCCCTCCGGATTTCCCCCTTTCCTGGAAAACTCCCACGGTCTCACTCCCCTCTGCTTTCCCCCAGCTCCTCCAAAAACCTCATTTTAGGGTTTTTTATCCCATTTTTATTCTGCAGGGAGTGGGATTTTTCCATCCCAACCCCCCCTCAGGCTCCGGTGATTTGCACCGGGGGCCGGATCCTTCCAGCTTCCCACCAAAAAGCTGCTGATTAAACCCTTTGGAATTTCTGTAGAAACCACAATCTGGGAAAAATTCAATCGATATTCAAAAAGGAAAAAAAAAACCAACCAAAACTTTTCCATTTTTTAACCCTAAACCCCCTAAATTAAGCCCAAAAATCACCCGGGGAAGGGTGAGGAGGTGGAGGCCGGGACGCTGCTTGTTTTTCCCAGCGCTTTTGGGGTTTTCCTGACATTGTTCCCAGCCCTCCCGGCCGGATCCTGCCCGGCCCAGCGCCCTCCAGCCCAAACCCTCCGCTTCAGGGGCATTTTCCCATTTTTTGGGGTCTTTCTGTTCATCCCCTTCACCCCCAACCGCTCCGATGGAATTTTTCTGGGGGGGGGGCGGCCCCCGCCAGGATCCGGCCCCGCTGCGAGCGCCGGATGTTCAGCATGGGAAAAGTTGCCCGAACTCCTGGTTTTTCCTCCAAATTTAGTTTTTTTTCCTCCCTATTTTAGCTTTCCCCCTTTTATTTTAACTCTCCCCCCTCCCCTTATCCCCCCCTTTTAGCCTTTTCTCCCAATTTTAGCTTTTCCTGGCCCCCCATTTTTCTTCTAACTTTCCCCTCTTTTTAGTTTCCCCCCTTTTTAGCTTTTTTCCTCTCTTTTTAGCTTTTTTTCCTCTCTCTTTTTAGCTTTATAGCTTTCGTCCCCCACTTTCTCTCCTTCCCCTCAATTTTTTCTCTTTCCCCTCATTTTACCTTTTTATCCCCCCCGTCTTTGCTCCCCCCCCTTTAACTTTCGCCTTCCTCTTTTTAACTTTTCCTCAGCTCCTTTTAACTTTTTTCCCCCCCTTTTAAAATCTTTTTCCTTCCCTTTTAACTCCCCCCTTTTTTTAAC
>NW_008596172.1:0-19783 GCF_000691845.1 Merops nubicus
AAACAAATCCCAGTAGCTAGTGAAATACTAGGACTTGTTTCTTATCAATGCACAGCCTATATCTGAAAGACTTCAAATACGTTTTAGTGGTCATCTTTCACACTTAAATACTGCTTAGATTTAGCCTGGTGTCAGGGAATACAGGAATATACATCTCTATTTTCTTAACTCTGTGTTAGAAATTCAGAGAAAGGAAACTCTGAAATACCTGCCAGCTACATCGTACTACTAAACAGAGCATTCATTCTGTTTCATGAGAAGACATTCAAAAGCTTTAGTAAAATTAAGTAAAATATATTGCAGCATTGAAAAAACTTATTTCAAAAAGACACTGTTAGTCTTTCAAGATCAAGCTTTTGCGGTTGAACATAGTGACTATGTTACACAGAAACTACTGAAAAATTACCCAACTCTAATTAAAAAGAATACATGATAAAGAAAATACTTAAATGCTACTGTTTTTACTGCTATTAGGTTCACAGTAAAAAAAAAAAAAGCATATAAAATTTTCTTCTCCAAGGGAAAAATCTCAATGTAAACATACTCTACCACTGTGCAACTCCACTCCATAGAATTCGAGCGTTCGTGCTATATTTATGTAACAGGACTCTGCTTCGGATTGCTTGAGGCCACTGAAAAAGGGGAAAAAATAAATATACGATATTGTATTTATTCCAAATGCAGAAAAAGTGAAGAATCCCACAGCCCAGTGTCTGATAAATGAACCCCATTATCTAGTGCCATGAGCTCTTCACTAGTGAAGGCTCTCTTCAGTTCCTCTCAGAAACTGAGCAAATTACTCACAATGTTATTTTTTTTACCTCAGCCATTCTGGAGCAGCTCCTAGAAATATAATTTGCATGTGTTTTGTTTAAGGGGATGAGGGAACAATTCCCATATAAAAGCTTCCTTTAAACAAGAAGCTGTATCTATAAATATTCTATATTGCATAGTCTCTCAGAAGGAAGTGAGTTAGAAGATTAGAAGCTGGAATGTACTAAAATAAGGACGAGAAAGAAGATTAGATAAGTTAAAGCTACAAAACTCACTGAGACAAAGCCACCTGAATTTATCTACACTCTCTAAGTCCTATAATACCTTTTTCTCCCACTGCTAGATGTGAAATGTGCTGCAAGACTTACAAGGAGTCTATCTTCTAGTCTTCTAGAAAGCTTTTACAATTCTGAGACTTCTTCCAGAGACAAAACCTCAAAATCCCCACACTTCAAATCAACAGATTATGTATCTTCATGGAAGGGCCACATGGACTCACCAGAAGCTTTAAAACCCAAATAATCCAATAGCAATCCCTATGCCTATTACTTATTATCTGAGAGGAATGAAATGTGACCTAAAGAATTCCTTTAGGCACGACAGTGAAAGTAGCCCCTTCCAATAAACTGCCTGTTGACATTGTGCTGCGGCCACAGTGCTCCTGGTCTCACAGCACACATCAGCAATTCAGGCACTATAGCATGTTCAAGTAACTGTAAGAAGAGGCTGAAGGATGAGTACAATACCTACACACATGTAAGCAGAAAAGACATCCAACATCATCATCCTATTACATCTTCAACTATATGCATGTAAAACCAACTCTTTGCTAGATGAGCTTCCAAAATGACATGCATCAAATTACATTAATCAAATGCAATTTACATACAACCTATATAAAGCTGACATAGCATTGCTGTAAGTTATGAACCCCAGATACAAAGGCATTCCACATAAGCAAGTAATTCTCATTTTTAAAAGGGGCTTTACCTCAAAAGATGGATGTCTGCCACTTCCAATTAATACTGATCCTTTCAAATTCCAGGCCATAAAGTACTATGTCCTGAAACAGCCACTCTAGGAAATATTACATCATACTCCATGAAATAGAAAGTTACCTTGTACTGGAAAGCAAATTGCCAGCAGTGTGGCTTTAGGATGTCACAATATTGGAAAATCTCCTATGGATGTAGAGATGAACACCAAAGGAAAATCTCTGAAGCTACACCAGCTTGAATAGTGTCTGATACGAATATGTTCATAGAACTACTTTCTCAGATTTTGCAAAACATAAAAGCTGGCTAAATAAAAACTTGATCTACAACAAATGACATAACACAGCTTCTCAAGTCTGTATCACGTTTCAGCAAACCCAGCCTCTTATTTTTCTTTTGTGAAAGTTTAGACACTAAGGAGTGGAAAAGAATAGATATTCATATGGCTGGCTTCATAATCCTGTAATCTAAGAACGCCAATTTAAAAGTGATAACAATTGCCAGATATTCCACATGGTCTACAGGAAATATTGTTTACTGCAGATAAGCAGAAACCTTATTATACAACACTGTTCTCTTCAAACTGTAAGAAGATGAAGTGTCCCTTTCTGTGTCCTTCTCAGAAGGCCTAATGATCATCAGAACAGTTCTTGTCAAGTATGTTACTGGCACCGATCTAATAAAAACCATGTTTCAGACACAAAAGCTAACTATGAATGCTAAATGAGAATGCAAGAAATACTGCCAGAATGCACAATAATTTGTCTGGCTCTCCCTGCACTCTGAAATAAAGAGTCCCGAAGAGCAAAGTTTCAAAAAGTGTTAAAACAAGCATTTTTCCCAGTCCAGTCTACTCAAGTATTTTGAGAACTTGCCACCATACATGTGAATTCAAATACAGCAGTTAAACTTCTCAGTCATCAAGGCTTCACTCTGCCTCGCTCAGTGAAAAAAACACTCAATGAAAGCATCAATTTCACTGAAAGGACCTGGAAAAGAAAGGAGTCTTTCCAACAGACCCCATCACAGCTTCATCTGGACCAATGGCAACTTCTAGTCTCTTTTCTGCAGGACATAAGCAGTTTTATATTTCTGGCTATGAGAGAACTAAATACTTGAGTTCACCCCAACTGTTTCAAGACTCTTCAGAATCTTCCCTCAATAGTCTCCAAGACAATTGCTTCCTAAACACAAATAGAGATTTATTCATGCCCATATACAAGGCCCTCCCTGAAAAACTTTTAGGTCTACTGAACAGTGCAAACTCATTTGGAAGAAGTACTGACCTCAGCTGTTGTGTTTCTGAACATGAGCTGCTAGGAAAACAGAGGGAAAGGTTACAGCTAGAGTTCAGTGGTTCTCTCTTTTGATTCACAAATTACAAAACCACATCCATGTTCTGGACAGCTAGACAGCACACATGAACTTCAGAAGTCCTCACTACACCCACTACCAGTAAAGAAACAAGGATGAGAGGTGAGTGTGTTGAACAAATGCTGACAAAAAAAGTTAAGGACTATCAGGGGTAGATGAAAATGGGAGATATTTCAGGGTACAAATTAAAGAAATGAGAACAGAGAATCAGCTCTGCTGCAGTACAACTACAGAGAGAGAGAGAGTACAAGTCCACAGAGGTTTGGATTTCACTTGCTCAAGTGCTCACAGTTCCTTAGGTTGGCATATTTGCATTCAGCTTGTGACTATCTGATCAACATCACTAATTCTAAAACTGCAGTCTTACAAGAGATAAATCAGTGGGGTCAGAAAGAGTAATTAGCAGCAGACTGATGGGAATAATCTGTTGTAGCTGCTATGAGACACTCAGGAGAGTAGAGAGACATCACAGTGTTAACTGAAGCATTTCATGTTTGGTTGTGGTGTTTTGTTTTGTTTGTTTTTTCCCTTCCCCCCCCCCCCCCCCATAAAAAAAAAAAAAAAAAAAAAACCAAACTATAGGATTTCAAAATGGTCAAATGTCCTTGGATCCAAAAAACTCCTCATTTATCTAGTATTGCATTCTAGATTGTTGCCATTAAATTGGTCTACTGGTTGTTATAGCTGGAAATTTATTTAAAAATTTTTAATGCACTGGAATTATACTCCGAATATGATTAGTCTACCACCTACATGATAAAACCAAATATTTCATTTAATAGAAGTTATATGAAATAAAACTGTTGTATTGAAACTACTAAGAACTTCAGTTTTACTTTTTGGCATTTTTTTTTCTTTGAAAACTCAAGAGCTGGAAGGGAACTAAAAGTTCACATTACCTGTGTTGCTCATGTAGTGATTCTACTTTGGTAAGAAAATCTTTATTCTGCTCTGGTATAAAGTTGTAATTTGACAGATATCCTGAATGATGTACTGAAGCATTATAGTCTCCAAGTTGTGCTGTTAGGAAACAAGAAAGACATACAAAATTATCCATAACTGATAATTATTCAGGAAGAACTCCTTCTCATTAAAACACATACATATATGCGAAAATGCATGAATTATTAATTATTTCCTAGCAGACAAGCAGTGTTGAACACAGAAGGAATTGGACGACATCTGTGAAGAAACTCTTTTTTCCAAATACATTTACCGCAACTATAATCTCAGATACTGAGTGACTCAGTACTTTATTTAGTTACTTATACAGCCCCACTCTTCCATCACAAACTGTAACAGCACCAGACAGGTATTCCAGGTCAGCACAGACATGCAGTACTGCGATATCAGAGGAAACCAAATTGCTTCAGTAAAAGATGGCAAATGAAGCCCGTTCGATATACATTTACCTGACTATGGCATACTAGAAACCTTCAAGAAGATCTGTCACTTAGAAAGCATCCACTCTTCAGAATGCCAGGTAGGAATTGTTCAAACTACCAACTCTGGCTCCATCCTAACAATTCAGTTGTTAATCTTGCCTCAGTTGAATATTAGTTACTTAAAGCATGAGAAATATCTGCTGGTTGACAACATAATATTACCTAGCTGCTACCAAAAGTTTATAGTCAAGCAAAAAAAAAAAAGTTTCCTTACAATTTTATCCTTTCGAAAATGATACCAGTTAGTACATGTTTTTAAATAGCTATAAGTTCATAATCTCAGTCTATGGAAGTTTTCTTTAAGAGCTAGGTCAGCATCTGTTTATATCCTGGAAAACACATACAAACTTTCCACTTGCTGTGAGGATGTAGTGTTTGAGGCAGCAGGGAGGTTGCTTCAAAAAGTACTTGTCTATTTATCACAGATCCACCTGAAGCAAGTGATTCAAACCCTAGATTTAGTGAAATCTGCGTTTTCATGAGATAGCTGAAGAGATTAAATCTCAAAAATGATGGTATGTTTAAGCAAACCACTAGAAACTCCACTAATCTGCTTTGTCCCTAAGGAGTACTATTATAAAGCATTACAGTTTCCCAGAAAGTATTTGCATGACTTGTAAATTATCAAAAAGTACTTGTATAGACTGTAAACTTAGAAAGCCCCTCAGCTTGATTAAAGTTAAAGAGCATACTTTTAGGAAGAATGCTATTATTATTATTTTCCAGAAAACAAAGTATCAAAGACTGATTTAAATGATTCAAGCTGAATCAGTTCAACCTGAAACAAAGAGTTGTGGACTTCAGAAATAACTTACAGCTACAAGAACTATGCAGTATCTGTAGTGTATTTGCCACTTACATATTCAAAAAGCATGATTTCCATAGCACAGAAAATGGAACCACTGTGATACAAAAAAATTCCCAGGTGAATTTGGTCAGAAGCTAATAGTAGTAGTACAACCAATTGTCAGCATCAAAGGAAATATTTAAATAAAAGAGGTGGAATGATGAGTAGTAAGTAATTTATTTTGAACACACATGTTCCTGTAATCTTTAGCCCTTTTCTTTCCAAAGGTAACCTGAATTTTGAATTGGCTGGCAAAAGACTAAGTATCTACAATTGGAACCAGCAAGATATTATTTGACAAAAGTGTTCAAATTAATTCTGAAGAAGAAAATAAAACAAAAACCAAGACAGAAGATCCAGAAGTATGATGAGAAATGGAAATAATTTTTAGGAATATCTAGATATTAACAAATACTCAAATCTCTGCCAAAACCAAAGCTAAGGTAATAACAATAAACAAAGAAACCAAAAGTTTTCGAAGTAGATATGTTAACTGTGGAAAAACAGATCACACAAATTCACAAGTGATAGTTGACTGAAGACTTTTTGCTTTACTAGCCATAACACAACCCATCTTTTCTATTAAACAGTCCACATTTTCAGGTTTGTTGCAGTTAGCTTTAATTACATTCTCTCAATGGAAAGAGACCAGATTGCCATGAATAAGAGAACACAATTGTACACTTCAATTTTATTTGCATTAGGTAAAATTTTTTTTTTTTTTCCCCCTATAGTTTATCTCCTCTAAAGAGGGCAACTGCTGTTCCTTCATTTGTGGTGAGGTAGGCTTCTTGCTCATCTTCCAAATATGGAGGTTGCTCTGGGCTTTTTTCCTCTTCCTTCTAGCTACCCTAGGTCATGTCAACAAGGGCAGCAGTTTAGAGCACTACTTGCTGCTTTAACTCTGCAGTCCACTCTCACAGCTGAAGAGAAACCATAAATGCTGATGAGTGGACATCTTGGAAGACTAATGGTCTTATGCAGGATCTAATTATCCAAGTAGGGATATAGTTAGGGCATATCAAAACCTCCATAAGAGGAAAAACCCATGAGGTTTCTGCCTCTTCACTGGATTTCTCTATAAGAGAGCAGAGGGGCAGGAGATACTAAAGATTTATTTCTAACATGAATTTTGGCTGACACATCATCTGCTCTGATCATAAGCCAGCAGATACTGACTCAATGAGGACAAATTTACAGTATAAAAAAAATAAATTAAAGCATATTTTTCTTCTCCATTCTAGGCAACTGTTGCTCTTTAATTCATTATAACTAGGAAAGATTACAGAATAATATTAAAAAAAAATGCAACCAAAGAGGAGTAGGGAAAACAAAACAAAAAACCAACCACCTGATATTCAAATATCAGTTTATTTTAGAGTTCTACATCTAATATGAAAGGTTTTTAAGAAGGGAACATGATGGACCATTCATTTAGAAGGCTATATTCAATAAAAAGAGGACACTTATCTTCCAACTCTTAGAAGAATAGTACAACAGCCATGTGGCCACAGAATAATTTTCCATGAATGAAGTCCTATGCTGGTGTACCAAATCAAATAGCTGTAAAAGCCCTCAATACATTAAGAATTTATAAATGCTTGATAAACGCAAATTTTGAGATCATGTATGTTTACACATGATATGAACTGCCTATGCCTTACTGAACTCTAAACAAGCCATCTTTTCTTCAAACTTTGTAAAAAGAATTTGTTCAGTTAGAACACTGTGGTGGGTATATATTTGTGTCTCTCTTCAGGCAGCAGAAAGACTTGTGCAGGAAGGCATCAAAGAAAAGGAGTAATTAAAATGAAAAAACGTACACATTTTTTTAAGATCCAGATAGAGAGGAAGGGAAGAGACTAGGAGCAAGTGTATTTATGTAGCACTGGTAGATTTCAATAGGAATTCTATGAGTACACACACATCTCCTGTAGAAAGGGACACTTAAGTATCAGATATATTTCTGCATTAAGGAATAAGAAAAGAGCTTCATAGAGGGAAGATCTGACACATACAGAAGAAAACAAAGCTATTGTTGCCAACAACTCTTACAGGAATTACTGAGGCTTCACTTACTCTGTGGTTTCTTCTAAGAAACTATTGGTCAGTTAGTTTTACATATTGGAGTAAGGCAGAACGAACTAATCTCATTTCTGTCTTCCCTTTACCCCAAAGGGAAAGACAGAGCCTGATGCTTCTTTGAGTTGCAAACCAAAAGGATGACAGACAACAAATGTCAGCATTGGAAATGTAAAACTGTAAGGAAAAGTTCCTGAGCAACCTGATCTGACTTTGAAGAAGCCCTTTCCAAGCTAAATTTGCCCATGGTTCTTACATGAAGTTATTTCTGACACTAATCTTTCTGCTACACAACCAAGATAGTTATTTGTTTGGTTCTAGCTCTAAGAATTGTTTTTGTTCTTCTGTTTGAATGCTAACAGGACCGAAACACCACCATTTCTATATGGCCTAATGTCCACAGGCAGTCCCAGAAAACATACGAGTAGAAAAGATAAGCCTTTAGCTTTGTATAACAAAAGAGCAACCAATTTCTGCTTCCCATCTATGTGACATCCTTCAAGGCATGGGAGACAAGTTGGTTTCCAGTTCTACAGTTTACTTGTAAGCAACAATAAAAAAAAAAGTTACATACAAAGTAATAGCACCAGAATCTATTTCTGCATACAGGCATTCCAAGTAGCTACAGATGTCAGAAGACAAATGTGTGAATGGCTCATTGGCTAAGCATGATGGGAAATCACTTGGAGAATGAGGACGATTTAGCTCAAAGGAATGTCTGCAAAAGCTGGCCTATGAAAACAGGTTTAATATCAACTTTTTAAAGACCTGAGAGGTATATCAGTAAAAAAAACCCACGTAGTTTCACATTGAATGCATAACTTTTTGCAGGGTTGAGTATTTCAGGTGACAAGAGTAAAGCACAAAGGTGAACTGAGCTGCTGATTTTTAAAACAGGATAATTACATAAGCATATCAGGTTCCCACTGGAACAGAAAATAACCAAACAAGGGGAGAAGTCTAGCTTACAGGTTATGCAACTAATTTAACTTTTATCAAGGAGCAAAAATCCTCAGGTATAAAATTGCAATCCAGGATTAAAATATAGTTAGAGTCACATGACTGGCCTCCAAACTAGGACAGCAATAATGACTGACATGCTGAGATGAGAGTGAAATATATTGAAGACTAATGGTAAATTTATCTTTACAGGAACACTGAAGTACAAAAAGAATAGATACTTTCTAATCTGTACAGTTCAATCAGTTTAGACATTTTAAGTGATCGCTTCTTGGCACAAACTGAAAACAGAAGATAGATGATGGACTGTGTAGCATCAACTAAAGCAGTTACTGTTTCTCAACAGTAATTACAAGGTATTCAGGTATGAAAATGCTTCTGGAATCAGAAAATCCACTAGAGCAGAATTCAGTTTTCAAAGAACCAACATAATACAGACACTTATTAAAAAGAGACTAAAAAGGAGCACTGAAATGAGCAAAATCCATGTAGATGTAGAGATTAGAGACACTATGTTTAAAATGGTTATTGGAGAGACTCCAGAAATGGCAAAAACCTTCATAAGTGGATGTTGAGCGAAGGAAAGGTGTTTCAACAAGTGGAATCTGGTACCCAATTAAGGATGAGAGTATGAACTCTAACTACTCAACCCCTGAGTACATAAGCGTGATGTCCCAATTGGACTATTAGAACTAGCTATTGTGTGAATAAAACTAACTTGTTTTGTTAAAGGAAATGATGCTTCACACCCCAGACCCCTTAAAAAAGGTTCAGTCTAGAGATGGCTGTAAACAGCTATTAATGACTACTGGTCACTTATAGTAAGATAGAATGAAAAATTTGGCATTAATAAAAACAAAAGAATATTTGTAGAAAAAATGTCAACTATCATGCAAAATGGTGGTCTCCAAGTTCTCCACCACCACTCCAGAATGAAAAATGAGTCATTGTAATACCTTTTAAAGTAAATAACGTAAAAATCAGCAGCTGAAAACCTAGCCACAGTTAACACCAGCCAAAAAAAAAAAAAAGAAGAAAATGAAAAAATTTACCTTATACTGAGATGTTATTTCTGCATCTCAAATACATGTAGAAATCATATAGTCACAATAAGAAAAAAAAGTACTGACAAAAGCAAAGCATATTCCAAAGTACAAAGATTATTCACTTTGAAAAAGTATGGGGATAAAAGACTTAAGGGAATAGTTATCAGTATGCCCAATACACCAAGAAATTTTTCATAACTAATGAATCTTAAAATTGCTCTGATCTTTTCATGTATCTTGTGTCTCAGCATTCATCACTACTCATTATCATAATACTGTACTCCATAAAACTAGACCTTTGGTAACTGCTCTTTTCCTCGTTTTAGCTATGTAACACAAAAATATTTAATAGGCTCATCCACCTTAAAAATACAGCAGAATAGTACCAAGTCTATGAGGCACTGTAGAAAGTCAGCTCCTCCAGCTACAGTGCTAGTCAGCATCCCAGTCTGAGGTTCACCACTCCAGAGATTACATCAGTGCATTTTATTCTGAAGTGTTACAAAGTAAAAAAATTATTTGTGGCACAGTAGAAGAACACCAGACAAGCAATATTTGAAATACTGATCTCCCCAACTGACTTCTGTATTGCCAAGCACAACTGTAAAATATAATTAAGGGAAAACAGACCAAAACAGCTAGAGACCTGATGTATATAAACTATCAACTAACAAGACAGTTTCAGAAGAGGTGCTGTACAAAGAGATACTAACAAGCTCAAGAGCAGGGATCTAGACTACAGTGAACCACGTGGAAGAAAATGGGTGCGTATTTCAGTGAATCTCTCCAGGCAGGTTCATGTATTGGGAGTTCCATCACCACGACACAGGTAACACTCTGGTATTGCTGGTGACAGGTACCTGTTACCAGGTACTGTCAGGGTACCCGTGACTGAACAGCATTGCTGCAGGCTTCAGAAGAACCGATGGGACATGTGCACAATCCTCAGACTATACAACACATCTGGTAAACAATTTCAAACACTTCAAATTCAGGTCAAAGTTCTCTTCATTGATTCAGTCTGATTTTCATTGAGGCATAAGGGTTGTGGGTGCCCTGGAGTGTAGCAGGAACCTGACTAACCTCTGAGCAAGCCTCTCAGCTTACCTAAGTCCTTCTGAGCCCTATTTCAAAAAAAGCATAGGTGGGGAGCACACAGAGAAAAATCCCCAAATACTAGCTATGAAGAGAGGCAAGTCTCCATCAATTAGGAAGTTTTAGGTTTCAAGCCATTTCTATAAAAAGACAGGGGCAAAATTAAAGCAAGTTAGAAGAGGCAGGCAAGATGGAAGTCAATGGGGGAATTACGTGGTGCAGTTCTCACTGTGGAGCTGCTGTTGATGTTCCTCTCAATCTTACAGTCTACCTCCTTCTCTGGGATCTCAGCCTCCTGAGACTTTGGCATTCCCAAAATTCTAACAAACTCTCTTAAGTTCTGGAGTAACCTGGACACTAAGTTCATCCTTCCCCAAATCCTCACCCTTGCCAGTCTTCTTCTCCTTAGAAGAGATTAAAGTCCATTTGAATCCCAAGTAACCAGTCAACCCCTTCCTGAACAAACTCTGAAAGACAGCTAGCAATGTGCTAGAGAAATCTCCTGGCTCTCAAAGCGGAGCTCAGAGGGGTACAGTTCCACAGGAGACAAGAGAAAGACCCCAGTAAAAATGAATCACTGAGCAACTGATGCTCAGCAAAAAGAAAGCTTGGAAATATTCGTAACATCTTTTGTTGTTTTGTTGCTGTGCTTTAGATTCAAGTCCTAATCCAGCAAAGGATTTACACATACGAGCATATTCCCACCAAAACCATGGGACTTCTTACATATCAAGTTAGTAATTTAAATAGTATTCTAGAAATGGGAACTTACTACATGAAATGATAGAAAGTAAGTGGTGCCAATTCAGCTTTGTGGCATTTTAAATTAAGAAAAAAGTGATAAACATACTGCATAGGTCCCTTAATTTTATGGACCATACAACATTCCCATTTTACACTAGTAAAAAAACAAGAAGTATGATTTATTAGACTTTTTTCAGTATGAGTATCCTTCTGACTCTACTTCAAATTTGAAATGCACCTTAAGTTTTTAAGAAGGAATTTCAAAATTCACTGATCACTTCTGTAACAGAAGACATTTACTGATAATAAACTAGCAACTTATTCTTCAAGTTTCTGAACTGTATTCATAATCAGATTTAGTCACATGCTGTTTAGAGAGGGTACTCACACCCGCTGGTACTCCCCCGTAACTCAGCACCACCAGAGAACACAGGGTGTGCCACAACGGCGCAGAGAGACGTGCCAGAGCTTTCTTTCAGAACCACAGTGCTGAACCCAAGCACCTGTGCAAAGGGCAGTGCAGAGAAACACCACTCCAGGAGCACAACAGACATCACCAACTGCTCCTTGGCAGAACTCGGACAAAGCCTGCGACAGGCAGCCACACAACTGCCACAGGCAAGAACTACTTTAGAAAGCCAGAGCAGAAGCATCAGGCATCAGACATCATGCACCATGCACCATGAAAGACATCTGTCTCAGCCCTCCACCAGTGACAACTGCTCCACCTTTTAAATAAAGAACTGTAAGATTTTCCAACAATGATGATTTCCCCTTCTGCATACAAGAGAGGTTACAGAAGGACAGAGCAGCCTGAAAACCACCAAGAAGGGGCAGTGAAAGCAGCTCAGGTAGAACTGATGGATGAGAACTTCAGACAACAGCTTTTTAACATGCAGACACTTCATAGCCAAGAACTTCAACTATCCTTAATACACATGATTAGAAATTAAACCACCAAAAGAAAATGATTTAAAACAATTTAAGTTGACAAAAATTCTACCAAACATGACTATAAACACAGATTTCAGAAGGTCTTTCCTATGACATCATTGCTCAATAAATGGCAACAACCTGGTAGCAAAAGAAATGCATTTTCTTTAAGAGAATACTCCTTTCTTTTTAGTTAAAAAAAAATATAAATTAAGCCAATCAATCAAAGCTGGTAATAATAGCACTATCATGGAATTAGGACAATCAGGCAAATAGCTGCATGGGAAATTCCAGAATTCACCAGGATATAGGAAGATTAAAACACACTAGCACTTTTCCATACTCTTCACTGACCATCTTTAGTACAAAAAACTGCATTAGTAGGTATCCAAAGCACTAAAAAGGAAATGGTAGCAAAAGTGAGAGGGAAATGAGAATTGCTTTGGGATTCGGGGTACACTACTGGTGGAATAATTAATTTTAAAAATCATGTTAAGCCTGACTTGACAATAAAATATTTGCATTCTTCTGTGTACCTTTGCATTTTTGTGCTTTAGCACAATCAGGTCAGCAAGACTGCATTTAGCAATGCTAAAGGTTCAATGTGTTTCAGCCCTCAAGAGCCCTGCTGTGCCCCAAGGATACAGAAGCAAGGACACATTGCCTGTGGCAAGAAAACCGGGACTCCCAGAAAACTACTCTGGTTTCAACTGTTCTTACTAAGCTTGAATGTAGTTAAAGTTCCATTTAATAAAAGGGTGCAACAGATGATACACTTAAACATGAAAGTGAATGTTTTATAGCCACCTGGGATTTTCACAGACACCAGTATTTTATCACTTTCTCCTTTGAAAACCCTATTTTATTTAGCTTATTTCAAACAAAAATTATCTTAATCATTTCTGCAGTTCTTGGCAAGCCTTTCCATAAAGAAATGAAAAATATACATCAGCCAAATAATTAGAATTATTTTAGGATGCTTTCCCTGACAATCATTTTTATAAACATACAAACTGCACTAAACCCTCAACCTGTTGAGGTTTTCTCCTTGTTTTTTGGTTGGTTTGGGTTTTTTTGTTTGTTTATCATTATCTGCTTAGGATACCTGTAAGGCATAGGATCAGGCTCCATTTTGGTTTTCCTACAGATTATATTTTTGTAATATCACCATTAGAATTTCTTTTTGCCATTTGTAGGCAGAGAGGAAAGATACAAGTCCTTGTACATAGAGTCACCTTAAATGTATTGAAAAGTGCCAGACAGTTTTACATACCGAAGAAATCAAATTCCCTACAAAAACATTAGATAAGAACATCAGAGTTTCTTCATTTTGAGTTTACCTTCCCCTTAACTGTTCTCTAGATGATGTCTTATTTCCACGGAATGCTTTCCCATTGCTTTTGTAACACACAGTAAGTTTTATTCCATTTTCAATGACAAAGAAAACTTGCCTTCTTTGGGAGTGACATAAGTACACATATATAAGAACAATGCTACTCAAATCAACTCTTTTTTTTTGATAGATTTAGCAAATACACTTTTTCTGCTTAAACTGTCTGAAGGCTGCTTTAATAACCTGCACCTTCTTTACAAAGCATGACCTATAGCATTTTAAATATCATGCACAAATAGATAAGGAAAGATTTCTTTCCTTATTTTTCAGTGCCAAACAACAGAGAAGTTAGGCAGTCAAATATGTTTATTAACAAAATAATCGGTTATTACTTACATTGTACTGCATACGATGCCAAAACAACAGCAGAATTAATGGGGCATGACAACCTGGAAAGACAGGGAAATATTTTTATTTAAAGATATACTGTACAAATGGTATTGGTTAAAAATGTCTCTGCAACTAGTTCATTATCTGAAACCTCATTTATCTTCAAAGAGCATCTGAGTTTTCTTTTACATAGCTTGACTGTCAAACACTGTAGGACTGGATATTAAGCACAAGTTTGTATGTCACAGCTTCTTCAGAGACTGGAAGTAACCAGTCCTAAAAGGACATGCTCATATTCTTGCTAGTTGCTTATTCAGGAATGCAAAAGGAGAAGGCATTTTTATGGGGTTCCAGATGTTGTTTTAATAGCTGCAGTCCAATGTATTTAAAACTGGACACAAATACTGAAATCAGCCAAATGCCAAGCACAAAGACAGCTCTGATCTCGTAACTGGAAGTGACTCCACAGAAGCAAAAAACACCAACACCTAAAGGCAATTTAAATTTGGCAGCAAATACCTGGACCAACTTTCCCCCCTTTTTTTTAAAATGCACAAACACACTGGAATCGTGGGGAAAGGAATCACTGGGTATATGCCCACCACACAGGGAACCTACTCCTAAAATCATTAGCAACCAAAGCAGGAGCTGCCCTTTGCTGCTCCCTCCCGATTGCCACACTGGAGAGCGGGTCCCCACGTTTGGAATACTGTCTCTGGCACACCATGCCTGGCACACAGACCTCTCAGGCTCACATTGTGCCTGCACACACACGGCATCTCATACAGTTCATTCGCAAGAGAATTCTAAACTGTTGTAATTAAATGAGCTATGTGTAAGTTTCTAATGTTTCCAAGCATTCTGATTTTATTTTAAAGCAATATTTCACAAGGTTCATTTTTTATAGCAAGAATACTTTAAGAAAAAGGCTTGTGGTTTTGCATTTTAAATTTTTTTTTTTTTTAAATAATTATAGAGAAATTGAAGATTCTTTTTATTACCTTCCTTCCACAATATCAGTCTTCAATTGCAGGAAGAATAAGTGCCTAGAAAATATTTTTTTTGAAAACAAACAAAAATATATACATTTATTTTCACATTTAAAAGGTATGGTTTGAGTGGTTACATGTATTATTTTTGTTTTGTTAGACTTCCTGGCAAACTATACAAACAGAAGAATAAAGCTTAGTGGCCTTTACAAATATGCAATCATACACCCACTCCATCTCACAAGAGTTTTAAAGATCTTTGGCAGTCTGTGCTACAACCCCAGGACCACAGTATTAATGCCACAACAAGCACTGGAAAAACCAAACCATTACAGAACTGCACTCTCTCCCATGAATATTCATCTTGGATTTAACTTAAACCAAAAATACTCCCCAAAAAGAACCCCAGTTCTAGTCTACCGTTGAACTAAATGGAGGATAAAACATTTCTCAAGTAGTATCTACTAACATGAAACTCTTAAACTATTGTCCAAGAGGAGTTCAGTCTCTTATTAGTCTGTTTGACAAGTTGGGATGTGAAGGATCATAAAGAGCAGGTCTTCAAATAATTTCAGTTTAAAACTGCAGAGCAGCTTACACCTGTATGATTATCAAATATCTAAACAGGTCAAGAGCTAAGTTTTCTACAATAAAAACCCTTTAACACGCTGTACTATTTATGTTCTCAAGACACTGAAATTAACAAAATAATTACCAAAATGTCAGACTTATGGGTGCCTGTGAATCCTAAATTCCAAATCACATGCACTCAACAAAAGTAGTATTCATTTAAAGCCTTGTGATAAGTTAATTGAAAAAAGCATATAATTCATATACCCTACCATCTTAAAAACTCAGAAATGGGTTAAAAGGAGAATTTTAAAAGTCTACTATAAACTGAAGCCTTATAGATCTTTGCATGCTATAGATCCCTCCATGTTACAAGTAACAGGCAAACTAGAAAACAAGAACTGCTATCAGTTTTTCTTGAACCAAAACAAACCCCACCCTCCCACACCCTCAGCATGAAATCTACTACACATGTTCAAAACATCTTAGTGTTGATACAAAACTTCTAACAGAGTTAGGGCACACAGACAGCTTAATCATTAAACTTCCCTATTTTTTAATCATTGCATCTAATTAAGGGATCAGAAAGGAAAAGGAGAAAAAAAAAAAAAAAATGCCAGAGGCAAGTTCTTCAGGTGATGCAGGCTCCAAACAACTGCAACCTTTGTAGCAGCTTATACTCTGGCTGTACCAATTCATTATGAGCATCGTACCAAGCTATCAATTTCAAACATATTTATTACAAAGACTTATACAAAGCATACCTAATAAAGCATAGTTTGCCAAGCTGGGGAGATGGGAAAGGAAGGTGATACTTTCTTATTTCATGGAAGCAAACATCAAAGAAGTTACCTGGTTTGTTCTTGTTGAAGTGTGTTAGGATCAGGTATAAAAAACCTTACACGAAAACGCAGGGTGCAGGGAAAACCTGCAATATTTTAGAAGAACAAGTGAAATTTTTTGTTTAAAAGAAGAGCCCAAGGGTTTTATTTCTATATTTATTAGAAAATTTAGAGGAACAAGCACATAGTAATCTCACGCATTTTTCTCACAAAACTAAGAAACCACAAGAAGTCTCTCCTGATCACCCAACACCAACTATGAAAAGAAATAACTCTCAAATGTTGTGATGCTTCCATTTAAAGTACTTTGCATATGCTACTTTACATAAAAGGCATTTTTTAGTTATCTTTGCCTCATAGGTATTAGAAGACAAAAAAGCAGTATATATATTTGAAACATCTTAGTTGGCATAATGCTCAATTCTACCTTACAGACGAATACAAGAAATTAACAGAAGTTCACCATGTTAATTTAATGTATTTTCATTTCAACTTATACACACTCTACAGCATATGGTAGAAATAACAGAGCTGAAAAAACAGTATCAGGTTTCACCGCACAGACTGGGACCATGTCACTCAGACCTCCTAAGCTGCTCTCGGGGAGGGTCGTGCTGGCCAGCCTGTACCTCCTGCTAAGCATTCTGTGCTGCCCAAGGCTGTTTATAAACAAAACATACTAGAATAACACATGCACTTTAATGTGTGTGGTAATGGATTTCAGATTTAAATATAAACAGGCATATTTTTTTTTTTCCCCTTACTTCAGACAAAAAACTGCCAGAACCTAAACATGAAATTGGTTCCAATTCCCTCTTCTTTATCTTGCCTATCAGGACAAATTTATTTGCACCATGATACAACTACGGCTTTCGTAGCCATGATACCCAACACTGTTCGTAAGATATGTTTAGATGCTGTCACAGCATCAAAGTTAGTGACCTACCAGATCTTACTGGCACTCAAGTGTCAGTAAGAGCTGTAGAAAGCTCTGCAGAAAAGATTGGCAGAAATAAGACTTGCTCTTAAAGAAAACTGACCTTCTGGATGCATTAATTTACAAAAACTGCATTTATTCTAGTCATAGGAAGACAGAAAAGCAGGACTACACAGTTACAATCAAAATATTAAAAGAAAAAGCCTTACCTTTTAACTGTTTTCTAATAGGTTTGTTTGGTTCAAGCCATCGCTGTGAAATGAAAAACTATTAGATGGATTAAAAATATTACAAATAAAGATTTTTCTGTTTATGTGTGTGTGCATGTATGCGTGCACACATACACATGTCTGCATGTGTGTATATGTAAACACACATACATGCACACACAATTATTGTTTACTATACTTACAGGTGAATCTACTGAAGTTTCATTTTGCTGTAAGCCGAAATATTCCTTCTCTGTCACACCCAACTGGTTATAGGTCATATCCAACAAAATCTGTCCAGTGTCTTGTTTCTGAAAACAAGAAAACTTCAGAAGTAAAATTCTAAAACACACATTTTATGATGCCATTAATTGAAACAAATGTGTTGTGTGTTTTTTTTTTTTTTTAAATGTAACTAATTAAAAAAATATAACTGCTAATTCATTGGCTCAAAGTTTCTGAGCAATAAGAACTTTAGTCTGATACAAGTATCTTTTTATTTTAAAGAAGCTTGCTTTCCAAACTACATTAAGTCTCATAATACAAGCTGACATGAACTTAAGCCCTTGAGGTCAGCCCAGACGTTTAATTTTAAGCAATCTCTCCGTTGACCACAGTCTGGAGGAGCTCTCCAGAAATGTAGCTTGCAAGGGTGGCTTACAGCCACATGGGGCTGCTCTGGTCCCTGCTGTCACTGCCAGAGCAGCTCACTCTGGCTTCCACATCAGTTGTTAAGAAGGCAGTAAGGGGGTGGGGGGGTGGGGGGGGGGAAGTAGGAGGGGTGCCGTTTTCTAGCTGCAAGATCCTGTACTTCAACTTCTCCTCAGCCTCCACACACTCAGATGCCCTTCAGCCACCCCCACTCTGCCTAGGCATCCCTCGAGACAGGCATTACAGATGAACTGGTGTAACTGGGGAATTACCCAGGCAGCAGAGATCCAGAAACATAAGCACGGTAAAATTGTCCCTAAGCCAAACAAGTATCTCCATGCCATGGTACTGTAGAGAGCAGATTAACCAGTTTCTATCTAGGACCACAGCAAACCAATTCTATTAAAAAATAACCAACCACAAAAAGAAACAAAGAAACCCCCCCTAAATATGCTAATACATAATAAATAGCTTGCACAGCTGTATGGCATTTTAAGTCTAGATTTCTATACACAAAATAGCTGGACAGAACAAAAATCAGGCCAACTTGCTTAGTATCTTGTCTATTCAAAAAATTACTGCAAACTCATTTTTTGCGTGATCTTCCAAATCTCTCAAAACCAGAAATAATCTGCATATATGAAAGGAAAAAAAAATTACCAGAGGAAAATTATTTGGACTGCAGAAGACAAATACTTTGTTCTGAAACAAATTTCTTAAAAATTAAGTTCCGATTTAATTAATTTCTGATTTCTCAAATTTCTTCAGTTCTTAAGCACGCTCTTGGAAAAAAAGAGTTAACGTATAAGCACAGCAACGACCACAGTTTTGTGGATGACTCCCACCTTACTCAGTGCCTAAGAGTGCTCACTTAAATAGAGAACACAATATTGTGTTCATTTTTTTGTGTAGACCTTGTTTGCTACACAAATCTGCATTCTGAACAGGACTTGAGTTTTATCTTTTGTTGTAATTACCACACTGTTGTAATTGAGTGCTTTAAATGGTAATACATTCTATTGTCTTCCCTTATTTCATAAAAGCATCCTTCCTATTTAAAAGTTCAGAAAAGACGAACAAAGATTCAAGCAAGAGACATACACTTGGCTACCTTATTTTGGCGGACAGATTATTATCTAACACTTCCTACTGCTAGAACAGAACTCTTGATAGCTTATTAGTGATTTGAATGCTCAGTGTTTCTAGATCAGGCTCCAGATGCAATCTAAGGTAACAGCCAACTATCAGTCTCCTGTGAAAAGCTATGCCCATTTTTCTGAAGCAAAGTCAGATATGAAGAAAACAATGCAGGGAACATTCAGCTGTCTTATGTATAAAACTATCCTTTCCCCCTCAACAGTCCCTCACCTTAACTTTCCCAGCAAACAGTTGAAGTCTCACAATAAATGTGAATCCACTCAGATTTCTAAGCCTGTCCAGCCACCAAAAGCAGCAGCTCTGTCCCCTCCCTCCTTCCCCGGCTGCATATTCTGACTCCTCTCCTTTTGAACAGGCTCCTGTTCCTTGGGACATTCAAACCACAGCAGGTAATCAGACCCTTTCCCCG
>NW_008596173.1:0-425 GCF_000691845.1 Merops nubicus
AATAAATATGGAAAAAGAGTGCAGAGATAAAGGGGAATTTTCTGTGATTAGCTCTGCAGTATAATTTTTTTGTCCTCTCTTACGTGAGTTTGAAGAATGAGCTGTTAACAAATGACCAAAAGAAGTGAATTAGTGACTACCTGGGTAAAAAAAAAGCTGCACTACTGAAGTAGAAGCCAATAGATCTAAAATAAAGAGGTATCAGAACGTTAATACCTCCTATACTTTGTTCACTAAACTCTCCTTCCATTAGCCAGTCGTGAAAATAAGAGCTGGTTTTGGTCTCGTGTTAGTTTGGGAGACAGGTGCTGGCCAAAAAACACAGATGATTTCACTGTTTTCATTTTACGAAAACCAAAGGAAGATCACATGCTGGGCAGGGAAGCAGGAAGAGTGTTTGTGTAATGGTTTGGAACCTGCTGCCC
>NW_008596174.1:0-476 GCF_000691845.1 Merops nubicus
TTCTGGATTGTCTCAAAATCCTTTGCTGCTTTCCCTGGATGTTGATCTAGGAGAGGCTGACACGAGATTCCAAAAGCTTTGGAAAGGGGAGGAGAGGAACCAGCTGCTTGAGGAGGGAACATGGGATGGGTGAGGAATGAAGCAGGACCAGGGAATGGGGCTGGAAAATCGGGATAAAGCAAAGCACAGCCAGGGAGTGGGGATGGAAAACAGGGAGAAAAGAAACCAGGGCCAGGGAATGGGGCTGGAAAATTGGGATAAAGCAAAACACAGGCAGGGAGTGGGGATGGAAAAATTGGATAAAGGAAAAAGGGGCCAGGGAATAGGGATAGAAAATTGGGATAAAATGAACCAGGGCCAGGAAATGGGGCTGGAAAATTGGGATAAAGGAAACCAGGGCCAGGAAACGGGGATGGAAAACAGGGAGAAAAGAAACCAGGGCTAGGGAATGGGGATGGAAAAATTGGATAAAGGAA
>NW_008596175.1:0-17687 GCF_000691845.1 Merops nubicus
TTATCCATCTAGTGGTCCACCCAACAACTTAGTAAAACAATAGATTTAAGAATTCCTTTTAGATTTAAACTTACACATGAAATGGGAGATAACTGCTATAACTGAAGACACAACTTCTGTGTACCAGACAGTTACCAGTTGGCCTTGAAAAGCTTTTTAGTTATTCATTTTATTATCTCCATTGATACTTGATGCAAAACCAGTTACTCAGATTATATTAGATTGTATTTGATCATAGAAATCAATGTTGTGCCCAGCCTGGAAATGTTGTTTCTGTATAAAGAATTCAGAACAAACTCCTGCATCTTTCTAGGAAAAAAATATAGAAATTATAGCAATATTTCTGTAAAAATAATAGTTTTTTCACAGTCACTATAGTTTTCATCTTATCACTAAATCGTTTTTTCAGAAGGGGAACATGTAAGTGGTAGTTTAAAAGTACAGGAATTTTTTACTCTAGGAGTAAACACAACACTGAATTAATGTTCTTATTTACATCTTTATCTGATTAACATTTTCTAAATAATTAAAGAGCAAGTACAACTTAAATTGTTCTGAACATGAACATTGATGATCAACATTTCAACATCAGCAGAATTTTTTTTTTATACATATTGTTTTTCATATGGGAGTTCTAGATATAGAAGTTTTATTTGTTCCTGGCTGCTATTCTCACACTTCTTTCTTTTCTTCTGTTTTTCAGAGAACAACATTGGGCACTTGGCCAGCTGTGGGTTCATAGATTGTTGGTTTGGTTTGGTTTGGTTTGGTTTTTTTCATACATTGATAAATGCTTCACAGTTGAGAATAATTGCACATGTAATCATAAAAAAAGAGAAAATACAACAAATATTAAATAAGAAATTTAAACACATTTGAATTTGATTAATCTGACAAAGATATCAAACTTCTTAGGATCTACAGCCAGTTAAATATCAGAATGTCTCTTTGAGTGTACCTGTGGTATAACTATGAACATTATTATCATAATACACAAAGTGGGATTAAACACAGAAAAACAAACATTTTACAACAGATTAATTACTTCTGTGCATCCCAACCAGCTTTGGATTAAATTTTTTCCTGGATCTCAGTATTGCCAAGTACATGAAAAACCAGTTGAATAAAATAAGGTAAAAAAAAAAAAAATGAATGGGAATCCAAAGCTCATTTGGTCTCACATACCTATGTCTTTTAATGCAGATATATGTAGCAATTTCATCAATAACTCTAGGAGAAGGTAGGAGGCAGAAAAGTCAAAGCAAATGAATGAAGTCAAAAGGCAGTCTGTAAATGCATAATTTGAAAAAAAAAATCATTATCAAAAGCTAAAAAACTAGGAAAAAGAGCTAAAAAACCTGCTAAACTAAGACTAAGAGTGCGTACTATGACTGTAGAAGAGAATAGAACGGCAATGTGCTTAATTTCAAGAAAAAATTGCATTACAATTACATTTCCTTGTCCTATTTTGGCACATGACTTTTAACTATGCAGGAAGTTCAGAGAAGGACTGATGGTACATGTATATGATGGAGTTGTTGACTGTTGAGGAAAGATTATGAAAGTAAATTTGTGTATATGTGGTAGGTGATGATTAAAGAAAAGAAGGTAAAAGAACAATTATGACATGAAAGGTATAATGAGCAAAAAAGAAAATCCTTGTGTTATAATGCAGGAATACCAATATTAAATACAAAGAAATATTAAAATGTGAGCTGACAGTTAAGAAGCTCATCTTCAAAATAATGATACTTAAATGGAATAGCACCTTACTCCTTTGCAAATTAAAATCATGTTAATGATTATTACAGCTCAGAAGTAAAAACTGGTTTCCCCTAAAACCACTGACATAGAGCCTGTTGGTTTGAACGGGAATAAGCATTCACCTCAATTTTTCACTGACAGCAGGATGTTCTAGAGGTAGATCTTAGTTTCTCTAACTAGGATTTTTGCTGCATATACTACTAATTTCTGTGTCTGTAAAAGCTGCTAATAAAAGTTTGGTTTCAGCCAAGATAAGCCTAGCAAAGTCAATTGGATGATTCTGACTGTACATTTGTCAAAATTAAACTAAGACCTAGTGCTTTGCTGCTTCCTCTCTTGTGTCCACTTCAGAAAATTCCATACTGAGGCCAAATGTTGCTTTATAGCTGAGAAAACTGTAAAATCCTGAAGGTTCCTGGAACAGTAAGTTCACAACCAACATTTTTATGGGAGGCATCTAGCATATGGATAACAGCATGGGGCTTCCAGCAACAGCTTCGAGCGAGACTCATTATGCTGGGCTAACGCTTAGTTGTTAACAAGCATGCATGTCCCATGGAAGCCATTTTCCTACCCTGACATATCACAGATTGCTTATGACTATAATTAGCGGGAAACAATGTTCACTACCTGGTTACTGTTCTCTTTCATATTTATACTTTGATCATATTTCATCCTACCTAATGTTGGTGTGGGATAATGTATCTATGGAATACTCCTTTCCTCCAATATTCTGCTGTTACATTATTAATAGGAATCTAAAAGTCTCACTCTGTGTTTGTGTGAACAGGTTGGGAAAAGCAAGAAACCCACAGAACAAAATCAGGGTTACTACAAATCACTGGAGGCAACACGCAGGCTCTGGTGTAAAGAAATCAGAGCAAGACTTTATCGCAAGGGGATAAGCTCTGTAATGTGAAGCAACATGGCAACTTTGCCATGCTCCTTGCAGGTGCTTTAAGTGAACCTAAACCAGCCTCTCAGGGCGAGTATACATTCCAGACAATAAATTAATTAACTTGGAGTAGTATGCTTTTGTGAGTTGTACCTGAGTCGGTCTGCTTTTCAATTTATTTTATTCAAATTAGTTCAGAGATACATGTATTGCGCTGCTGAATAGACTTGTCTTAAACAGAGAATTTAGTTTATATTTTCCCATGTCAGTAGAAACCTTGTTTATTCACTGTTTGAAATACAGCGAATAAAAGGTGCACAAAAGAAAACATGCAGTAGTTTGAAGAAAGGTGTCTTGGTACACTTTGCAACAGATGGAATCTGTAAGATGCAAGCAGCCCACAAGCCATGATGTGCAATAGCTTGCAGGAATGGAGAAGGCATCCTGTGCTGTGCTCATCTCAGGGCTAGGCAGTATTTAATTCAGTCAGTAACATTACATTCCTCTTCAGTAACATTACATTCCTTTGAGTTTGTTATGAGGAATTAGAAGTTGCTTTGTAAAAAAGGGCAAAGTTATACTTGCAGAACCCATTGATTTATTAACATTGCAAGATTATTTTTATACTCTGAACTGTACAGGAGTATTTTTACTTAACTGTTGAAATGGGTATTTTTAAGCAGAGAAGGGGCAGACAATGCACAGAAATACAAGACTGCATCTTCTGCAAAGTACAGTAGCTGAATAATATTTACCCAGGGCTCAGTGGTAGTTCTACTCCTTTTCATTACTGTTATTGCACTGGGGCAAAGAGGAATTATTTCCATGTTATTTAACTCTGGGACTATAATTGGAAATATGTCATCTATGTGAGTTAGATAAAGGAATTTAATGATGCTTCTTCTGCATGTATCAAAACAGGTTCTGATAATTCACAAAAAAAAAAAAAAAAACAACAAAACAAAGAACTAGTTTTCTTCCAATCTCTTTTCTAATTTTAAAACAAGGTACTAAGCCAAAACAAAGACAATCTAATTTAAGTCCATAAAAGAAAAAGTGTGATTGGTTAATCAGCTGTTATAAATGAATCACCAAAGGTATTTATACTCAGAAAGGCCAAGATCTCATCTCTTTCTTGTTTGTTTCATATTAGACACTAATTAAATACTTTGTTATTATTTATGTGACAGTATTCCCTGCAGAACACTTCTTCCATACCTCATTACATTGGTTATCCACTGCAACAATTCGACCTGTGGAGTAAATCTCACACAGTTTCATTAAGTCTTCTTTTTCTACAACCAAAACTGAAGACAACCAATCACAACCCCTCACTCCTTTTGTTTCTCATAGGGTGTTTTCTGATAATGACAATAAACACTAAATAGTGTGATCTTATATCACGCAAAAGCCTAGCAGTTTTTGAGATCTTGTACCTTAAAGAAAAACAAAAGCAATCAAATAACTACAGTTGACTTTACTGTGTTTAAGTACTTTAGAATTTAGAATTATTTCCTGTTTCAAGGGTTAGACCAGGAATATAAAAACTATGTCCAGTCTGTCATTGCTAGACCATTTTTGTTTGACTTTGGACAGGATGTTTGATCTTTATGTACTTTAATTTCTAATATTTAACACAAGGATAATAGTGTTTCCTTTCTTGCACCCTTTGACTAAATGAACATTAAATGAACTTCATCTAGCTTATTTAGAACTTCAGTATGGTATGAAATAGTTTCTGACAAAGTATATTCCTATTCCCTGTTAGCATCTTTGACTGCATAATTGAAGGTACAATATCCATGCCTGGATTTTAAGCAGAGGATCAGTGTTACCATTCTACTAAAGTACACACTGGGAAAAGTTCACATATCCTAGAAAAAGCCCAGAGATTGATATTTTTGATGAGAACACAACTTATTTTTGGAGATTTTAATAGCTGTCCTGGTTAGAAGGCAGAATTGTGTCCCACCTCCCTTATCCCTCAGTTTCCCAGGTAGAGAGGTAAATAAGGAAGGCAGGGGTAATGAAAACCTTGCACTGAATTGAAAATTAACAAAATGAAATATATTATTTAACAGGGAAACAGAAAGGAAGAAGGGAAGGGGTTTAAACAGGGTACAGAAAGGAAAAAGGGTAGGGGTTTAACAGGGTAAGGGGGGTTATAGGAACAACAAGGCAAGGAAGATTAAACTTCCAAATATACAAAACCCAAATGTTGTGCTGAGGCTCCCCAGTGATGGATCTCACTGGATTGAGATGGATTGAAGCTGGATATACAGTCCTTGGACGTGGATGGAGGCAGGGAATCAGTCTGTAGATCAGGCCCAGGTCTCAAAGATGGCCATGGCCACGTGTAGCACAGGGAAACCACAAGCAGCAGCAGCGTGTGACCAGGGTGAAAGGCAAGGGAGCAAAGACCAAGAGGAAGAGGCGTGCCTTTCTTGCCCCTTTTATAGACCTTGGCAGGAAGTCCCGAGGACAGGAAGAGGGAAGTGGGAATAGAACAGGTATACGCCCCTTTCATTCAGGTTTGTAGCTGGTATTAGGTTTCAGATCTCCACCCACCAGGGGCAACAGGTTTCAAACCATTACAATAGCCCTGGAGAACATTTCTGCTCTTGAATAGCTGAGTGGGTTTTCAAAAAGTTCCTTAAGGTGACCCACAGAATGACAATACTGGTGATTCACAGGTGAAACAGCTGATTTACAAACACAAACCAAGTTATAACAGTAAGTTATGTTTTATTTATAGATAAGTTCTCAGCAAAGATGAAGCATTGGGTGAATTTGTTTTCCTTTTAAGTGTTTCATCAAAATAAAACTATAAAGAGCACCTGTCATGCTATTTGGTTTCTTTTTCTTCTTTTTTTTTTATTTTTTAATTGAAACAAAACTAAATTTCTTTTGTTTACAACCTTTTCATTAATACATATTGGTAAGTAAAATAATTAAAAATTACCAGTGGAAAAACAGCCTTAGGCTTTGCCTGCAGTATTTTTAATGGTAACTACTGAGTACTAAGAATCAGACATAAACACAGAAGGAACTTCTTAAAATACATATTTTTAGATGGAAATTCACCAATGACACAGTGTAGCACTCTAACCCTGATGTCTTAAAATCGAATATAGCATGTATTATTAAGGTCTTCTGGCTCTTAACGTCTAGAAATTCCGGGGGTGATTCATGTTGTTTTTATTAGGTCCCAGTATAAAGTCATATCGGGCTTCCTAGCTCTGTCACAAGTGAAAAGCCTGAGAACTGTGTCACTAGCTTTTCTTTTTCTTATATGTTGACCCTTTAATAGCAGCTTTGTCATAGAGTCAGAAGGAAAACTGAGTCTCTTTACAGGGAATCAGTGACTAGTCTCCCATGAGAGCAATTCTGAGGAGCAAAATGTCATGTTATCTAATGCAAATATGTATAGGCCTGTCAAAACTCTAAAACTGTGTCTCTGGTGTAACTAATATATTTTAATGTAATCATGTACTTTAGGAGAAATAACGCTAACTAATGTTTCTCATCACCAACACACTACTAAGCATTGCATAAAAATTATCTATTAATCCTTACAATGCTTCTTCAAAGATCGTTAAGTTTGAACACACAGCACTGACTCACTGTGCAACATCAAATTACCTAAATGTCCTGTTTTATATGATAAATTTTAAACTTTTGGTTTGTATTTCCCTGAGCATTATGAAAATGTATTTCATTAATGCAACTTTTTAACTCAAGAATTAAGCCAATTGGAAGGTTTCATGTAAACGACTTCTCTGCACACACAGTAAGTCCTCTTCTCTCTCTATTTTTCCATTTTTAGATTGGATTATACTGTTTTAGAAATGGTCTTCACATTCTCTGATGGTGTAATAGTCAAACAGTTAAAGGACTTTTATAAATTCTGGAAGGTTGTATGAGTATCCCTCAAGAAGAAAATTTCTGTATAATGAAAAGCAATATTTGCTTCTGTTGCAAAATTATTTTGGGTTATCTTAAAAATTAAACTTTTCAGGTCACTCATCTGGCTTGCCTCATCATTTTTTTTTCTTTTTCTTTTTTTTTTTTTTTTCTCCTCCCTTGGGCTATCTCTCTCTTAGATAAAATCGTGGCTCTGGGATAATAAAGGAATTCAAATCAACATTACCATAAATTATCCACTTAAGCGGTTTCAAATTCTCAAGTAATGGATGGTTGCTTGAAAGTGATTTGTATTAAAATGAAAGAGTGAATATGTAAGTTTTTTAGGTAACTATTCAAAAGCAAAATTGAAGCTGAGTTAGAAAAGACAAAATGGAAAGCTGATAAAAGAGTCTTATCTCCTCTGAAAATTTTAAATTAACACTGAAGGGTACTGTATATGGATGTTGTGTTAATTGCTTTTATAACTGGAGGTAATTAGTATTTGTATAAAATTCTCCTGAGCCATCAATTACAACCCAGCGGCTCCTGTTTCCCAACACCTCCATAGCCATTACGTGGGCATCCCGTTTGGGCAGTGGTGGCAGGCAGCATGCTTTTCATGAGTTTCACTGAGAGTAAAGGATCACTACCTGACACTGTATACAAGATTAAATTTGAGAGGCTTCATATCATACGTTCTCTGAAAGTACTATATGGTAGAATTGGTTTAGGTCCAGATGCATTTCTGTTTCCTACCACAAACTGGGAAAGGAGAAAAGAGGAGGAATTAGTTAAAAGACAGCTTCAAAAACAACTTTTGATTTCAGATCCCAGGACCTAGTTAAAGACAAGCATATTAATGATGCATTGCCACTTTTAATTAGAGTTTTCTTAATACTAAACTGACATTAAAGAGAGAGAGGTATTGGGTTTAGATTATTAGTGTCTTTAGCTATAAAGCATACAATAACATCCAGCCACAAACCCCACTGTTCAGGCTGAGCATTAATGATGCTCTAATTAAAAAAAAATATGTATAAGGTAGAAAATACGCTAGATGATTGCAAAGGAAAACATCTTTACCTTCACTGGCTCAGATGTGGATGGTCTACCAACTACAAAACAAAAACAAACCTGAAAAAAAATCTACTGTTTTGCAAAGATGCCTTTGTTCTGTGTATAAAACAGTAGCCTCTAAGTGGGCTAGGAAGATACTTATTTTTATTTACTTTCAGGCTGTACCATGTAGTTTACACCAGAGTACATCATCTAGTCTTGAAAGAGAAAATGGATGATACCAGAAACTTCTGCTTCGATGTTTAACAGATGCTTTTACATAGACTGTTTACTGAGGAAGATGCTCAGAGAATGCTGACCAAACACCAAAAAATGAGTGTTGATGCTTCCAGAAGAAGAAGAAGAAGAAGAAGAAGGTACTCACCTAAAGCCATATGAAATGTCATTAACTTAGCAGCTTCAGAAAACAATCCGAAGATTGCTTAACAGTGATAAGTGAAAGGCTGGAAAATCGCCTCTTTGGTGAATGTGAGAAAGAAGCCATCCCATGCGTTCACCTCAGCGCCAGAGCTGAACTCTGCTACAAATACTGCAGAGTACAAGTTCTCGCTGAATACAGAGTTGCTGTGCTTGCAGTATCACATGCTATGGCATTTTCTTTAACGTGAACTCCAGAGCTATATCTCACCCTAACAGAATTTTGGTTTATACACAGTTCAGGAATATTTAGCTTCCTTTGAACTCCTGTCTTTGAAATCATATTTAAGAACTTCCTTTTGACAAGACAGGTACCTTGTTATGCTATGATAAGGGAGTGTGTTCACATATGAAGAATAATTTCCATCCACTTTAATAAATTGAGAAAAATTTTTTAAATCAGGTTTGTTTTTTTTTCTCACCTGTTGACAGTTGCAACCAAGTTCTTTTTTTCCTAACCTGCTTTAAAGTCCTAACTATTTATGTCAGTCCCTGTCAATGGACAGCATTGTAAATAGCTGATAAATTGTAATAAATGAAATTATGTTCATAATGAATTAAGGCTGCGAAAGGCTCAAATGTAACAGATAATCAAAAGTGCAACAAAAGGAGACAAATTACTTAATGAACCTGGTAGAATTAATTCACAAAGTAAAAACACATTTCTTTTTTTTTAAAAACATAATTTCTTCATTTACCTACCAGTTGACATCTACACTTACATATTGATCAGTTATAGATAAATAATGTTCCTCCTTTTTTTAAGTGAAAGGAGTTGGTTTTAGCTCTTGGTCTAAACAGTTAGTTGTGGCCACATCTTTCTAGGAGGAAGCTGATTCTAATCAGTGTTCCATGTCTGTGGATTGTGATGGGACTGGAGGGAAGGCAGTATCAATATATTCATATAGAATATAATCAGTCAAATGCAATCTTCCTCCTAACCTATTCATATTGCCATGAAGACACTGCTTTTAAAAAATCCTGATGGCTGTAAAACAGTAGCTGAATTTGAGATTACCCATTTTGCAGTGTTGCATGAAGTTCAAAGGCTGTTATTTTCCATAAAGCTTTATGTTTTTGCACTTCAGATAATTACATGGACTTGTGACTTACTGGGTTATATAGGCAATTTTGGACCTACTTTATACCTACTCCAGGGCTCACATATAAATTAACTACTTGAATGTGAAGGGTAAAGATTTTGATTAATAGGTGGATAAAAGGGACTTTGCTTCACAAGATTAATAATACTGATGAACTGCTCTCACAGAGCTGCATGTTAATATTTATCAGCCCTATTCTGGAACAGCCAAAATATGTTAAAAAGTTAGCAGTCCCTGTTTACCCTCAGATTGTTGCTGTCCTTTATCCAGATATGACCTCACCTCAACACAACTGTTCAAGTAATTGCTGCCTGATTTAGTTCTATCAAAATGATAACATTTTTAAGCCAAACTAGAACATCCATACTGTTAGAATATTCACACTAGCCTGATGAACGTTTGAGAGAACTGGCAGAAGGAGTGATGGCGTATATATGGTTATTCTGGCAAAGCAATCTCTTCTTCTTTTGTTATAGAGAGGAGAACAAGGACAGTAAGATCTTAGGAAAAGAGTCTCCTAGTCCAGCTCAACTCCAACTACAATGTTATCTCCCCCACACCTCTGATCCCTGATGGGCCTGCTATAGAAGTATGCTTACTTGACCTTGTAGAGTTGTACGGTTTTAGTGCACTCTTCAGTGCCTCTTACCGCTGCTCAAACAGGTGTTAAGAAAATTTTCATTGTAAAGCACCTACATATTTATCTCAGTAGGTGGGCTGTCCTGCATGTGTCTGTGTACAGTACTTACTACAAGAGGCAGACTTTTCTGTTATCTAGGTTGTCTGATACATGAGGGGTAAATGAAAGTACTGTGAGGGTAAATCATAACAAAATTAAATAATCCAAGAAGCAAATTAATTTTCATCAGATTTATTTTTTTTTTTGTATCTCCACAGTGAAGAAGCTTGTAGGAGTGAGAACCAAGTAACAGAGCCACTACCAAAATGCGAGGAGAGGTAAAAGGACTTTGAGGCACAGGGAGATCCTTATCTTAGGAGACTGAATAACCTTGCAGTACCATGACTGCAAAAAAAGCTCTTAGATGTGCTGAATGCATTTTTGGTTTGCCTTTTCCCGTATTTTTAATAAATTGATCTTCAACATATTTTTAATAAATTGATCTTAATTACTCTGCAATTTCTTTTCTAGTATTTGTCATGTGAATAGTAACAGCTACCATACAAAGATAAACCAGGTGATATGGGATTATTACGATGTACTGAAAGAGTTTCAAATTGTTAATTTGTTCTTCTTGTTCTATAATTCCAAAAGATTTCTGTCAAAACTTGGTATGAATTTGCATACAACATATATTTTTTCTCCAGTGGAATATTAGAAATTAAAAGAATTTGCTTTTTGTTCTCACTGTAGTATGGCAAACCTTTCTATGGTGGCAGTTCAGTAGGTAATGAATGAACTAAATATATCAAATGTAATAAAACAGTAGGTCAGATATCAATTATCAGCAAAATGATTCACTGCCAGTAATAATGAGACATGATATTCTGCTTCCAGGGTCACAAACCCTGTGCAGTGACCCTGCAGTTTTCTCTTTCTAATTTGAAGCTCTGGAGAATCTTAGTTTTAGCTGGCCCTGGCCTTAAATTACTGGGATATCAATTTTCCACCAAAATAAAATTTGGGGCATGAATGGAAGTAAATTGGTGTAATTCTGGGCAAATTTGACAATGTAGAATATTTTGAATGATTCAGTTAAGAATCAATAAAATCTAAGTGGCATAAAATGTTAGAGGAGTTGAACTAAAATCTTCAGTAACTAAATTTATTAGATGACTCAGAATTAACAATTTTTATGTGCTATAAATGAACTGTGCCTACCTCCCTGACATTTAGGTGACATCAGAAACAGTTCTGATGCAGATTTAAGCTGTCCTTGACTACTATTTTTCTATCAGCATGCAATGTGGTTCTGTTTTCACTCTATATAACAAAGCTCAGTCTACAAAAATGCCTAAGTCTAATTATGTACTTTATTCTATTTTTTTTTATGGGTAGAAAGAACTTAAGAATGATTTTTCCTCTTCATAATAGCTTTCATGTTTCAGTCTTTGTCTATATGCGTGCTTTTCTGCAAAATATTTTGCCTTTGCTGAATCAGTGACATTACTGAGAATAAGCCTAACCCTGTTCTGACTGGAAATTTCTGGCCTCAGAATCTAAACCTACATATTTCATAAAAGAATTTAATCTGCTTAAGTTATACTAAACAGTGAAATATGCATACAAATATGTATGATTGCAATACGTAGTAGACATTCACATTTACAGAAGTGCACAAATAATCAGTCCTTTAAAAATCCATTTACAATTGCTTTTCATTTTTATTTTAATACTGTCTTGCACAACTTTTCAGAAAGCTGTAATAACTATGATTCCAATGACATTCTGGAGTAAAAATTACAGGATCGATAACTAAGTGCATAGTTCCACTAAAATGCTAACAACTTTTACATCCTGTTAGTCCATAATGATGTGTCAAGTAAAATCACAGCACTATGGAACTCCAGACTATAAATAAACTTTATCAACTTAAAACAGGTTTTATTGCTTATAATATCCTACCTACATTGGCTCCATCCAGATACAGTATTAAGGATAACAGTAAACAATGAATTTGTTTTTAGGAAGCACTGCTTTTCACTTTAATGTCAGGACCTTGATATTACGCTAATAAAAATAATTACACAATGGAGAACACTTCAGTATATGTGACTAATTATTTTATTGGTATAATAAGTAGTATGCCTATGTACTGGTATCTCTACAGTAAAGCAATTTTAGAAAGAAGGTGACAGAAGGGCTATTACATTATCTGTATGAAAGGCTGAACTAAAATATTCTTTATTCCATGTTCTGTGAACTGAGATTCAAAATAACAACTTAAAAAAAATGATTTTAGCAGAGAACATCTCTTGTTTACAGAATATGAGTTAAAGGATCATTAAAAGCAGTGATTGAATAAGATGGGAATTTTAATGCTCAAGTACCCCTAAGTACCCCTAAGAAAGAAAAATGTTCTATACTGCTCAGGCTTCTGTCTAGGTCTGTCTCAAAGCCTTGTGAACTTCATGTGGTTACATCAATTGGCTTTTCAGGATAAAAATTAATATGGATTAGCAAATTAAAAATGGGAGATTTTGACTGTAATGATTTTAACGTTTGATTCTGAAAATTATCATGTTGAAGAAACAACAGAAATTTTCTTTGATAATGGAGGTCAGACTTTTTTTTTTAATGCCGTTTGATTCTCAAACTAAAAAGGAAATAAACTGTAATTTAACTATTTATAAGTTTGAAAGACAGCTTTGTAATTATTACTCTGTATATTGTGACTTCAAAGCTCAGCCTTGTAAAGGGAACTGCAAGGCAAACGAGACTAAGATTTGCCATACTGCTTCCAGATCCAACGAAGAAGTTCAGTTTCAGAAATCCTGCCACAACTTCTGTTTTTACTCGTGGATATGAAATTTAGGGTGGCCATTTTAGTAATTTATCTACATTTCTAGAATATCAGTAGAGCACCAGGTCTTTTTATGACAAAAAACAGATTCAGAATTTTAACTCACATCTTTTTTTAACTTTTTTTCCTGTTTAAGTGCTGCATACTCACAATAAATTCATTTTCAAGGTTAAGAACTCTAAATCTGTGTAATGCTACATTTTATTTATATCCTTCAATGCTAAATAATAAACAAGAAAAATATTATTTATTCATGCTTGAAAGTTTTGCATAAAAAGCATAGTCACACTAAGCAACCCTTTTTTGAAGGAAGATTATTTGCAAATGCAATGTTGAAAGCAGTATGATTATAGGTTTTTGAGACTTACACAGATTGTGGGATGGCCTGAAAGAAATTGTGAATGATCTGAGCTGGCAATGCTGTAAAAAATACTCTGAACTTTTGTAATTACAGATAACATAGAAAATTTGACACCTGCATTCCTTTTGGTTCTGTCACACTGGACTATCTTGCAGTCAGGGCTGCAAATATACATAAGGAATTAACTACAGAGGTCCATGGGGAACAAATCTTTACAAATGTTTTCTAAACATCAGCACACCGTAGAGCAGAGGTTTTCTCTATGCCTAATACCACATTCATAGACGCTCTAACCTCAACAAACAAATTGTCGTGCTTACAAGCACAAACATTATTAATCAAAGTGACAGAAAATTTTTCTGAAAATTTATATTCCTTTCCAGTTTAACTTTTCAAAGAGGTCTGCAATGAAGTCTGTTGTGTTTTGGTTTTATGGTCTTCTTTTATCCATAGCCATCTTCTAATGATCAGTCAGAAGATTATTAGTAGCAAATGACTAATAATAAAAATTCACATTCTACAGTGGTTTAATAACAGCCTCATTTCCTCCTTCTTCACCCTCCTTCCAGGAAAAAGTACAACATAAGGTTTGTTAGGCATTGTAACCTTTGAGTGTAGGGGATGGCTTCAGAAAAACGAGACCTGCTAGACCTTCAGAGTAGCAGAAGCACTGTCTGTTACTGGATTTCGACCCCTGGGGCTACACTCTTTGTGTTGACTGCGTTTTTGCTTCCACAACAGCTTTCTGGCATCACTCAGGTCCAACCTAGAGACACTATCCTATACTCTGCTCCTGAAAGCTCTGAAGCTTGATTTCTCAGGCTTATATTTCTAAGTGAGCTCAGAGACATTCTCTCTAGAAGACATGCAAAGCTCAAATAAAGATACCTCTGTGAAGATAAATACCAAGACAAATCAGATTTAGGGCATCTTACTGCAGATCTTCACTTCCTCTAAGGTAAAAGGGAACGCAGGATATTTTGCAAAATTTTTGTCACCAAAATTGATGCTGTCATTGAAATGACCCTTTTCAAGTATGCACTGTGAAGAACTCAGTTTAACAGTATTTCATGGTTATAGAACTCCATTCCCTAATTCTTACCCAGACATCTGTGTCAGGGGACTGGTGAGGCTTTCACAGTTCTTATTTTGAAGGGCAAATAGCATTTTATTAGTACTTACTAAATTCTAATCTCTTGATTTCCTCTGTTAAAATGAATCTTGTAATAATGATCTTTTTTCGTTACCTACTTTCATTTCTTTACAGGGGTTTATTAGTGTATAGCTCCTGAAGGCTTATCTCTCCTGTATTCTCTTTGACATCTTCTTAATATATCTTTAGGCTAGTTTAATGCTCTGCCTGCGTGCTACTCTCAGTACACTTATTATCAATGATAGGTGTAATAAAAACAGTGTTACTTTTGAAAAATGACTGGACATTTTGTTACTGTCATTTCACTGAGAAATAGGAGTTTGTTTAATGCGTATGAAAAATACCAGGAGAAATAAAAGATCAAAAGGGATAAAAAAATCAAAGCAATTTTTCTTCTTTTCAGATGCCAAATTGAGACTACTCAGTGTCCTTTAAACAATGATTTATTAGTAGATTTATTAGTCTTTTGAGATGAGAGAATTTTGTGTCTTATTAAGCAGAAAGTTTTCTTTTCCTAAAAATAAGAAGGTACCAGCATAATGTACTAATTATTTTTGAAGTTTATATGTTAATGTGTCTCCATATGGAATTCCTTTTCAAAGCCTTACCTATTTCCATGTACCCTGATGTAAGAGCTGTAGTCCTAACAGAAGAGTAACTTAAGTTATAAACATAATAAAAAATCTCAACTGTTAATGAGAAGAAATGTCTTTTCAGCATAGCAACAAAAACAGATTTGCTATATCATTTTTTGTTTCATTTACAATTCAATTTTTATCTATAATCATCAGACTAGGTTTAGTTCCTGGGAAAAATCTTAAAGGAGAAGAAGACTTCCCCTACACAGCACAAAGTGAACTAGTTGCATACAGGCTACACAGCGCTCAGCCACCTCAGTTCTATCATGTTAACCTTGGACTGGTTCTTGCATAGTGTTTCCTTTTTTTTACCTTTTCTTAGTTATCACTTTCTCAGAATGCTAAACAGTGAAAGAATGTTTACAATCTCTAAAATGGCAGAAAACATTTACTAGTATTCACCTGCTAAATAGACTATGACCATATGAGTAAGATGAAGACTGATAGAACTAGAAACTTTGTTCTCGTTTGGACTTACCATGAAAGAAGAAAAAGAAAAATGAAAATTAGGAAAATGGGCATAAAAAACCAAACACACTCTATTAAATGAAATATCCTATGTTTAGTTTTCTAAACATACATTTTACTTCACAAAGCTTGTATGTCTGTTTTTCAAATTATTATCTGTTGACCTAATATCTTTCCTCTGGAATTCTTATGTTATTAAGGCATTTGCTGCTGGCTATTCCTCCATGTAGAGAGCAGATTAATTCAATCAAAAAATGTTGCAAGTTGAGAGGCATTTGTTAGTGAATTTGTACTGGTTCCATGTTTGATATTATGATTGTGAAACAGGGGAGAATCAACAATTTTCACTGAAGTCTGATTTGCTATTTTTGTCAGTGGTTCATGTGTCAAGAACACACTGAAATGACAAGAAGATAAGAAATTCAAACAAACTCTTGAAAAGAAGAATGAGATTTATGTCTCTGCAGACTGAACATATCAGTAATTATCGGAGAAACCACGCAGCCAGAACCTCAGCAGCTGTAAATCAGTAAAACTTCACTGAGCCAAGCAGAACTCCCTTAATTTACAGAAGCTATTAGAGTATAATTTTCAAGGTTTTAATTGCAAGACACACTCAGCCTAACAGCAGGTGCAAAGTACTTTCTACAGTTTAAACTACTTGTGAGGAATGAGGCAGACTGACTAGGAGTAAAGGATTTAGTGCAGTTCATGTGAAAACTGTGGGGATTGATTTAAAATGTGCTTAAAAAAAATCTGCACAACACTTGAAAAGAACACCGGGTTTTGAATTGCTGGTTCTCTGAGGGGCAGCCCATTATACATTACAAACAAAACATCATTTTATACAAGTGTTTCAATGGTTCTGCATGTATAATGCTTAGTCAGGTACTTTTATGCTTGTGTTCAATACAGCATTACACTTTTCTAATTCTGTGATAGATACAGGAAAGTTATGTAGTCACTCAAAGGTACTACCATCATGAGGATTTTGGAATCTCAGTGCATAAATTGACAGTATTCCATGGTATTTTGCTTGAATTAAAATGAACCTATGTTCTTACCTATCTGTTGGTAACCTCTGATACAAATGAGAAAAATGAAGCCATGCCACACTCACAGTCTCATATGAATACAAAAAAGTGCCATCATTGTTCTTCTTTCAATAGGATAACAATTTGTGTAATATCAGATGGAAAGCATAAAGAATTACATAGAAAATAACTTATAGAAGTGAAAGTTAAGTTAGTTCCACAATAAAATATTAATTACCCAGCTGGTGACACATGTTAAATAAAAAACCACATTCTCTTCCAGAGCTGTCCCTGACACTTCTAGAGCAATGATTGTAACTTAGGGTTCTGTACAAAAAACCTTTTGATGCTTACGTCCCCTTAGAGTAGCTTTAGCCACCTAAAAATATGGTGCTTTTTTTCTTCCTTATGAAGAACTATAACTTTCCTTCTTTTTTTTCTTGTGTTGCTTGCCTTTCCATGTAGTTTTTAGCTTGATACAGCATACCTTTTACATTTTTTTCCCTTAAGTTTAAATGTACTCACTGACAGCTACAAAGTTCTGCTGTGATTATGTGAAGTTGTCAGAACTGAATTTATTCCTTTGACCAAGTAGAGAAAGTTTAAGAAAATGATACATATTAAGTGTAACATAGTAGCTTCTGAGAATATTTTTCAAGCTTTTTCAGTCATCTCACTAAATCTCTGGTCGTCACCTTCAGGTCTCTTTTACTGCACAATATCAGAGGAGCTGTATTTGGGATCCTAGATTTATCACACGAAAGAAAAAATAATGCACTTTTCCTATAGCTTTGAGTTATACATACTGTCAAAGATGTTTCTTACTTATGCAGTTAGGCACTTACCCATAAAGAGCAGTAAGTATTAGGTATTTTTTGATACTATCATTTTGAACTTACAAGCCTTTAAGATACCTTTGACAAGCTTTCATAGATTCTGTGCCACATATGGCCTATATGAACCAATATTCCATTATGCTAATATTGTTTTACTTCTGGGTCTTCTACTGACCACTTGCCCAATATAGAATGATATTATCATTAACAGGCCGACCAGAAGCCAAGCTGCTCCCTCCACTACCACATCACACACCAGACAACCAGAGGGAGGAACAAGTCAATGCACTCATCCGCTGCAGTAGATGTGAAGAAGGGAGCGAGCCATGCAAACAGCCAAGCTGTGAGCAATGGTAGCAGCCAGGCCATGAGCCCAAATATATAGCAGGGACTCAGACAGCTTCCTGTTCTGGCCCTGCCACCCTGGGAACTCCACTTGCCATGAAGTCAAGGAGATTTTCCAATACCCAGAACACTCACACAACACATGCACTGTATAGACAGACTTCCCAACCCCACGACAAGCAGAATCATAGAATCATAAAATCATAGA
>NW_008596176.1:0-208 GCF_000691845.1 Merops nubicus
CTGCATTTCTCCCCCTCTCCCCCTCCGTCTCGCCTCCCTCCCCCCTTCTGTGACAGTCTGTGGGCAGTTCAAAAGCCACACGCGCTGTTTTTCCTTCCCGGCTGGCGGGCGGGAGATGCGCTGCGCGGCGCTGGCGCTTAGGGGGCGCCCGGCCCCCAGGTTTTAAGTACCAGCCTCGGTGCGGCGGGAGAACTCGCGCCGCGCTCCG
>NW_008596177.1:0-5919 GCF_000691845.1 Merops nubicus
ACTCTCTCAGCCTTTCTTCATAGGAGTGTTTTTCCATGTCTCTGATCATTTTTGTAAGCCTTCTCTAGACCTGATCCACCAGGTCCCTATTTGGTTTGTGCTGAGATGTCCAGAGCTGGGTACAGTACTCCAGGTGAGGTCTCACCAGCACAGAGAGGGACAGTCACCTCCCTCAACCCGCTGGCCACGCTGCTTTTTATGCAGTCCAGGATACAATTTGCTTTCTGGGCTGCAAGTGCACATCACTGGCTAATGTCCAGTTTTTCATCCATCAGCACCCTTAAGTCCATCTCCTTAGGGCTGCTTTCAACCCTTTCATCCCTCAGTCTGTATTTATGCTGTATATTGTCCAAGCCTCCACACAGGACCTTGCGTCTGGCCTTGCTAGCCAATGAACTCACGAGGTTCTCACAAGCCCACCTCTCAGGCTCGTCTGTGTCCCTGTGAATAGCAACCTGTCCCTCAGTTGTCAACCATATCACTGAGCTTCGTGTCATCTGAAAATTTGCCAAAGGTGCACTCAGTCTTACTGTCTGTGTCACTGATGAAGATATTGTATAGTACTGGATCTAGTACAGACCCCCAAGGGACACCACTTGTCACTGAACTCCATCTGGACTCTGAACGATGTTCAAATTCATTGAGGGAATAGTGAAATTCATTGCAGGAATTACTCTGTCAATGTCCATAATGAATTAGTCTACAGGGAATGTGGTTTTATTAATCTGTTACAATATTTTCCCTTCTGTATCCCATAAGATGAACTTGAGTATTTTAAATTTGGACTTCAAATCCGTTAACTGAATTGTTCTGTCTCAGCTTTTTCATGCTTTTCATTATTGACAATAAATAGACATATGGTTATCTTAGAAATGTAAAAATTGTGATTGCTGCTGCTATTATTTTACCCTGATATGAATTATATTTCTCTGCCTCTTTGGCTAGCTAGGTAGAGCACCCAATTTCACTGTCTATATTAAAATTGCTACTAATTTCAGGATATAAATTGTAAACTCTCTAATGTTCATATTCATGTTTTGTTGAAATAAAAACCTAATAATAGGTTTCCAGAATGCACAATCTATAATTTATACACAGCTCTCGCAAAACCAGAAGATTTCAGTATTTAATTGTATTGAAAGGAAACAAACAAAAAACCCATAAAAATTAAAAGAGCTGAGACTGATAAAACAGATTTTTTTCAATATTTTACTGGAGATATTCTAATGTCTACTAATATAATCCAGAAGTTAAATTTTACTACCATTTTGTCTAATACACAGAAAAGAAATCATTCCTTAGAAGCAGAGGGACATGGGATCATTCTATGCTGTCTTTTACAATCAGACAAGAGTAAGACTCATATCATTCTGTGACAGGAATCAAGGGACAGTAATTTGTACATTTTTGTTAGCCCTGAAAAATCTGTACAGACATCTCACTAATGAAAAATTCCATAGTGAACCTTCTGTTTAGGATGCTTGCAGTTTGGTTATTGAAGCACAGAAAAATGTCTTCATGTATCCTTCTAAGATGTGCTTTGAATTTTATAATAACAAATTGGATTCACAGTCCTTTCTATTCATCAAAACACCTATGTGATGCCAGGTGAAATGGGTAAATAAAGTTAAACACAGTCATTATTGTTTTAGTATAGTGAAAAGCAGAAGGGAAAGTTTCCTTTTTTATTTTATTCATTAATGTGTTCTGAAAATCTTCTGCATACTCTTGTATTTCTTTTTTTCTTCCAGTTACCTGTGTAGAGACAAATATTGATGGTTTATGTACGGTGACCTATTACATTTAGCACAGTTAAACCCCAAGTGTATGATCAGATAAAGAGTGATATATATTTGTGACTTAAATTAATTTGTGTTTGAAAAGCTTCACATGAAGATAGAAAGAATTTAACAAATGAGCAGTAAATTAAAAACAAAGTATTTTTAACAAGAAAAGGAGTAAGAGAATATGTTTTAATCTTGATGAAAACTCATTTTCATCATTTAAATTATTATAGAGATTATGCATTTCATCCTGTTATGAGTCATTTGTTATGAACAGTACTTAAGACTTCTTCTAAAACATCTTTTACAGTATTCCCTCACATCTGTTAATATTATTTCCACTATAGCTAAATCCACAGAAATACTAATATAACAAATAAATATGATGCCAAGCTGGGAAAAGATGACCGGTATTATTCATTAATTCTTTTTATTGTCATAATCTCTGAGATTATATATAAATGTGCCCTTCATTTGTTAATTTACATTTACTTTCTCTTCACCAATGTTGACTACATTTGGTAGTAGCTCTAAGTGATGCTCTCTTCATCAGATATCTCTGACATTTATACTTCCATTCCTGAAGGTGGAATGCCACCTCTGCACAGTAGATTTCCTCTAAAAAGCATGCACTGTTTCCCTTGCTTTCACATTTCACTTGGTATGTCACAAATCGCCAATCACTGGCTTTTTTTTTTTTCTCAGTATTTTTATCAGCCTGTGTAATCTGGACTTTCAAGCAGTATATTCTACCTTAGGTGCTCATAAAATGTTTCTACTTTGATTTTTTTTTTTTTTTTGCGCGCTAAATATTAACAGGAGTGATTGGTGCAACTTCATAATCTGCATGCATGATTTTTTTTTTTTTTTCCCCCCTCTTTTCATCAGCAGAGAGAACGTTTCCAGAAGTTCTGCACTGGCCAGTTAAGGTGCTGAATGCTGTGAAAAATAGTGAGCAGTCCTCCCTCACCTTGGAAGTAAAGACATTGCCTGACAACATACGCTGAAAGATGAAACACTAAATAAAAGAAAATATTATGCTATATATACAACTTTAAATACTAAGTACGCTCTCAATGAAGCAATGCATTTCAACCAGTCTTTTCACAGTTCCAATAAGGCTTGCGTTAAGTCTCCTACTTCAATTCACCTTTGAATTGTACTGTATCCATAGTATCAGTCAGACTAAAATCATTCAAGGACATCCTTTCAAGTGCAAGAGTCTCAGCAGACTCTTCCCTTTTTATGGTTTTGCTGTTAAAAGGTATTGTAACATTTTCCTATTTGTCTCATTCAAGCAGTGCTTTCCCACATCAAGCACAAAGAAGCAATGGGAAAATGGCTGTAGCCATGTATGATTGAGAAAAGCTGATACTAGCACTCCTGAGGCTGCTGTACTTCAAAGGATTGGAAAGTTTATTTTGATAAAAGATAAAGGGACCAAAGTTCAAGTTCTGTGATGAGAGACACAAATAAAAGGGTATCTTCTGATGAGCTTCACTTGTTAGCTTTAGATCGTGTGCATTCAGACTGTCAAAGTTGCCAGCATGGCTGAGCTGGATAAGAAAATGAGTGACACAAAGAAAATAAGGGCCACAGAGAAAGTCAAATGAGAAATACATGAGTGCTTGTCAATGGTGGGAGTCACAGGAAAACAGAGTCTGCTTTGTTATGTCTAACTGATGTGTACAAGAAGTATTTTATAGGCATGAACCACAGAAAATGCAGTACTTGTGGTCTCTCTAAACTGATAATGCTTGCCTGTGAAAGGGGCGAATCACCCTGCAGACAGGTTATGGAGTGAGTTCACCTGTATATATTCTCTCCAAGCAACTCTGTTTTTTCTGCAGGGTCCATGAAGCTCTGAAATTTTAATTTGATTCTGCAAATCATAGGACTGTAGTAAAATTCAGCCTGGAAGAGACTTCCAAAAGTCTGGTCTGACCTTCCACTCAAGGCAGGTTTAATTTCAAAGTTGGATCAATTACTTAAGGCTTTTGTCATGGCATGTGCTCCAGCCTCCTTACCACCTTGGTGGCTCTTCACTGGACTTTCTCCAGATTGTCAGCACCTGTCTTGTACAGCGTGGCCCAAAACTGGATCTGATACCCCAGACACAGCTTTGCAAGTGCTGTGTGAGGGGAAATAATAATCTATTTTTTACCGTGCAGGTCACACTCTTTGTGATGAAGCCCAATATGCTGTTACTTGTTGTTCCAAGGTGATATGTAAGAGCTGAAGATATTCTCTCTGACAGTCCTGGAATTCCTCTTTGGCCAATTTTCACCCATTTACACTGTTGCTTGCTCCAGAAATTAAATAATTAACCACTGAAATTTAAAGTCCTCTCCTTCTACGGTTGCCATCAGGAAAACTGGCACATGTAAGAAGCGAGTAATGAAACATGCTTAAATTCAAACACCTGTAATGTAAAAGTACAGAAATGCAAGCTACAATGTCAAAGATCTTGTCTCAATGACAGCCTACAGCTTCTTGAATGAACCTTTTTAAATGAGACAATCTCTGGTGATTACTGATTTTTATCATGCTCTCTGTCTGCGCCAGGGGCTACCTCCATGGAGCAGATCTATAGTTTTCTTTCATTTCCCTTTTGCTGTGGTGTAAAGTAGCTCTTTAGCAGCGTAAAGAACTTTTATTTGTTAAGATAATCTTTCAGTTGTTAGGCTTACTTCAGAATATGCCTGTTACCATATTTTAGAACCTGTAAATATATAATATGGTTATGAAATTAAGAAGCGCAATATTTAGTATTTTGATTACAATATCATAATTTTTTCATGTTTATTCTGTAATCTTTTGAACTATAAACACTCTTGTAGCTTCCTTTTAAAATAGGATATGATACATTCTTGGTATGTTCCTGATTAACATACAATTATAACGTTACAGTTTGAAGAATCGTTAAGGAAGTAAACTCAATAAGTGCTGTTGGAAAAATGAGAAGTCCATTACAAATCCTAAGTTTTATAACTGGGAGCGGATCACACTTAACATTAAGATTTGCTTATCACTTCAGTGTACACTCATCTGTGTTGCTCATTTATGGATTAATGTGCTCATTTTGTCATTTTATTTTTCTTGCAGTTTTTTTCCTTGGCAGCCTTTCTTTTCTACACAGTTTAGCTTTTGATAGCTCCTTAAATAAATTTTCATAAATTTCCTACCTTGAAGACTAATCAATTTAAAATGACAACTGATAAGAGAGGAGAATAGTGCTCTCCTTTAAAGATTTTTTTTTTTTTTTTCATTATGCTATCTGGCTTTATTTGTTCTAGTTCTAAATGGATTTTTAATCAGTCAGCATTGATTTAGATAGTTGAGGTAGGCAATGATGCCTTACTAAGTCCTCAAGTAATATTAAGATAAACAGGCCCTTTAATGCCTCCAGCACACAATTCAGCTTAGCCTATATGACATATTGTTGCAGTTTTGAAAAGAAGTATAGCATAATGAAATTTAACATATTTCTTTTTTGTCTGTGTTTTTTAATACCTACATGCACAGAATGAAAAATGTAAGCTAAAGAAAGCAACTGACTGAATGTGTTATAAAAAATTTAATAGGAATGAATATATAATGGATTTTAAAGAAATGTTTCTTTGTAGTTCAATTGATACTGTGCGATTTCACATTTGAGATTTGTTAATTCAAAATTAGAGGTAAAATCCTATGGTACTGGAGAGGATGAGAACAGAATGTTAAATGTAGGCATTTTTTGCATTAACCTCTTGCAGTTCCATTTTTCGTTCCATTATCTTTCACACTTTTGCATGTTGGTTCGCAGGCAGATTTCTAACTGACAATCAGAGTTTTAAGCCTCCGATAAAGTTTATATTAAAATGTGTGGTACTCAACTCAGCTTCTCCATCATGGCATCTCCAAGGTGAAGTCAAAGAGAACAAGCTACTCTAAACTGGTATTAGTTGTGCATGAGTACTCAGAAGTGTCTGTTGATATAGACTGAGCATTCTGAAACAGACACTTTTATAACTACAACACCTTCAGAAACAGTGAAAATATAAGTGTAAAGAGGGTGAAGGATAGCGCTTGCAAAGTGGTTTAAAAAGACTATGGAAATTGGTTTTGAACACAGTTGTCCTGGTTCCGTGTAAAA
>NW_008596178.1:0-32908 GCF_000691845.1 Merops nubicus
GGCCCCGTCCAGGGGCGGGGCCAGGGCAGCCGGGACAGCTCGGCCCCTTCAGAAAGGACCTCCCTTAAACCACCCTGCCAGTTCTTGCCGTGAAACTGGCGGGATGTGTCTGCGGCACTCGTGAAATCCCGGTAGCTTTGCCTTAGTAACAAAAAAGAAGGATTTACCTGGTATTTTCTCCGTTTTCTTTAGCAAACATGAAGGTCATCACTTGTGAAATAGCGTGGCATAACAAGGAGCCTGTTTACAGCTTAGACTTCCAACATGGAGCTGATGGGAAGATCCATCGGCTGGCCTCGGCAGGGGGGGGGATCCGTGTAAGTCTCAGACCTGCTTGGTTTGGGTTTGTCGCATGCACAGAGCACGAAATGGCTTGTGCCCAGGCTGCTAGAATATTGACCGGTACACGGCACCCGTGGTGGATGGTTTAGGGATAGAGGATGAGGTTGTACAGACATATACAGAATGACTGTTCCTCTTGCATACTGTCCTGGAGTTCTGCTGCAGTTTCTAAACTGTTATCTCTAGAAAATTACCTCTGTTGACTGTTGGGTGGTATCCTGGGCAGTAACTGCTAATTTAGAGTGGTCTTGTGTCTTAGTGGGAAACAACTGGTTTTAATTTCTTTTATGTTCACCGAAGTTGAATTCTATCTGCCATTTTATAAGCTGGCACTCAGCAGTATGAGATCTTTCTACAGCCCTTTTCATTCATCTTCAGATGCATCTTTCCTATGTAGTTTTGTGTTGATGCTAGCAAACTTTATTCATCAAAGTTGCTTATCCTTTTGAGAATCGCTTATGAAATGTTGAGTAGAACAAGCCCCAAGAGTTGTGGCTGTAGGATTCACCTTTGTAAAATCAGGCATTTGTTCATTATTTCCTAAATTTTTAATGCATGTGAGGACTACCCCCATCATTCAGTGATCTCTTAGTTTTTCTAAAAGCCTTAGTCCTAGTTGGAAAGGTTTGGGAAATTGAGTGCAGTAGGTGAACTACATTCTTTTTATCTGGATATTAAACAACTCTATTTAAAGATAATGGGCAAGTGAGGCACAATTTCCTTTGCAGAGAAATAAACATAATTTCTTTATGTAAAAGCTCTGTATGGAAGGTAGGCATAGTGGATAGGGTTCTTCTGGATCACCGATCTGGATCACTTCTAAGAATCTAACACATTTGCCTCCCTTGTCTTTTGGAGCCAAGAGTAAAACAAATTAGGTTATTGATTACTGATGGACTCTTCATTTCATGTTTGAATTCCTGTAGGACTCTTCAATATCTGGGCCTGGTGATTTCCTGTAAAAAACCTTTTTTTACTTGTTTACTAAAATCTCTACCACTAACCTTTCAGTTTGAGACAGTTCCTCACACTTATCCTGTAATAAAGAAGAGTTCCAACCTGGGACTCTCCCTGTGCTGCTTAGTAGTGAACTCCAGCACAAAGCATTCATGTAGGTTTTCTGCTGTGAGCTTATGTATCTGTCTATTTATCTGTCTTTGCATGGTGATTTTACGTTTTTATTATCTTTTGGGCTTGCTTATGTTCTGTTAGGCTTCCATCATCTGTTTAAAGAAGAAATAAATATTTTTGAGAAGGTTTTACTACCTGTGCAAGAGGCACAGACAAACAATAAGGTTTTCTTTTGTATTACTCCTACCTTTTTTTCTGAGAAAACATTTTATGTTTTAGCAGAGAATTTGAATTGTAAAGATCAGATTTATACCCTGGATTGGATATGTTATGTAGGATCCTCTGCAGCATTTTGTGAAATATACCAGTATTTTTAAAGGTATTTTATTAGCAAATTGTTATGAATGGTAACTGATGTGATATGTACGTGTTTAGAATGCCTCTTCCTTTTGGAGGTGGTAAATAGTATAAACATCATTAAAAATCAGAATTTTATTCCAGTAGCCTTGGCCAAAACTTTCCGCTTTATTGCTGGCAAATTGAGTTCTTACCTAATGGTGGATGCATTTCAGGGATTCTGGCGGTATATACAGGTTACTGAATATATATGTCATATTTATAAACATACATATTTTAGGCCCAGAACAATTTCAGTGTTCTTTGACATAGAAGGTACTGCTGCTGTGTCCCCCTTCAGAGGACTATTGCACAAAGAGGGGAAAATGGGAGAACTTACAGAGGTCTTAATTCAGGCTGCTTCACTGTTTGGTATGTTCCTATCAAGGCCTGGTTGGCTGGGTTCATTTTGTTTAGTTTTTCTGGCCTGAGTTGCATCCAAGAGCAGATTATTATGAATAAATACTTAATGGGATTTAGCTAACTCTGACCTTAGTCCCACAATATAGGCACGTAACAGTGTTGCTCTCATGAATGAACTAGTGCACAGGAAGAGCAGTAGGAGTGACATCATTATGTGCTGCAAAATCAAGAACAAGTGGGATCAGGAATTTCTTAAGCCAGGATCACTGAGAAAGTGTCCATATCATGCAACTGGCTTCAGGCTGTGGTTATGGTCAGTGGGGAAGTGGAAATATGATAATTCTTGCTCAAGTCATCTATTTGAAATCAGTAAATCTATTGCTCTTTAGGCTATACTGCAAAACTCAACTTGCTCAGACTTCTGAAGAGAGCTAATAAGTTTTTTTTCGCCTGTAGTGATCAGGGTTTTTTTCAGACTTAATTCATGGTAGACAGATAAGTTAACAAGATATTGTAATTCCATACTATTGAATCTTCGTATTTATAGGCTTTTTGAGTACCTTTGAAGCCAGAGGTTGTCAATGAAGAGAGAATGGTGTTATGTGTTTGAGGGTTTTAAAATGTATTGGAAATAATGTATTTCATCAGACCAAAAAAAAAATAGTGCAATATAATTATAGCCTGTGCTGGATTGACTTTGGCTGGGTACCAGGTGCCCAACAAGCTGCTCTATCACTCCCCTCCTCTACGGGGTAGGGAGAAAATATGATTGGAAAAGCTCATGGGTAAAGATAAGGATGAGGGAGATCTCTTACTAATTACTGTCATGGGCAAAATGGACTCAACTTGGGGAAATTAATTGAATTTATTGCCAATTAATAACAGAGTAGGGTAGTGAGAAATAAGAACAAAACCAAACGCACCTTCCCCCCATCCCCCCTCCCTTCCAGGCTCAGCTTCACTCGTGACTTTTCCACCTCCTCCCAGCAAGCCACGCAGGGGATGGGACATGGGGACCACAGTCAGATCCCTGCATGCTCTCTCTGCCCCTCCTTCCTCCTCACACTCCTCCCCTGCTCCAGTGTTGGATCCCTCCCACTGGAGAGAGTCCTTCATGAACATCTCTAATGTGGGTCCTTCCCACAGGCTGCAGTTATTCAGAAACTGTTCCAGCATGGATCCTTTCCATGGGGTACAGACATTCAGGAATGGACTACTCCAGCATGGGTCCCCCATGAGGTGACAAATTATGCAAGCAAACCTGTTCCTTCATGGTCTCTTCCTCACAGGCCACAGCTGCTTCCAGGAGCCTGTTCCAGCATGGGCTATCCACAGGCTGCATCTTCCTTCAAGGCATATCCACCTGCTCTGGTGTGGGGTCCTCCACAGGTTGCTGTGTGGATAGCTGCTCCACCATGGATTTCCATGGGCTGCAGGGGAACAACCTGTGTCACTATGATCTCCAAGGGCTGCACAGAAATCTGTGCTCCAGCACCTGGAGCATCTCCTCCCCTCCCTCTTCACAGACCTTGGTGTCTGCAGGGCTATTTCTCTCACATTTTTCTTACTGTTCTCTCACAGTTGCTGTGCAGTGCTTTTACCCTTTCTTAAGTATATTCTCACAGAGGTGCCACCAGTGTCACTGATGGACTGAGCTGTGACCAGTGGCAGGACTGTCTTGGAGCTGGTTGGAACTGGCTGTGTCCAAGGTGGGGTCAGCTTTCGGTGTCTTCTCACAGAAGCCAAACCTGAAGCCTTCCCCAGCAACCAAAATCTTGCCACATAAGCCAGTAAGCAGTTGTAGCTTATAGAGGCAAAAACTGTGGTGCAACTGCAGCTTTAGCTCTTTGGAGTTTCAGCTAAGTTCAGCACGACTGCCCAAGGAGGAATTAGTGGATTACTGAAGTGGTGCATATATGCTACGTCTTGTTCCTGAAAACTGTCTATAATGCTTTTGTAACCAGATATGGAAAGTGGAAAAGGGGCCAGATGGAAAAGCAATTGTGGAGTTCTTGTCCAACCTCACCCGCCACACCAAAGCCGTGAACGTTGTGCGCTTCTCCCCAGGTGGGGAGATCCTGGCATCTGGAGGAGATGGTGAGAACTGGTTTTCATGTGTCTTACACAAGACAATTGGAATGTTGAACTAAATGTAATGCCTTAACAAAACGGCGAGTGGGAAAGAAAGAAGCTTTGTGTGATTGCTTCTGCAGATGCTGTTATTTTATTGTGGAAGCTGAATGATAGCAAAGAATTGGAACCACTAGTTTTTCAGGAGGAAGATGAAGCTCAGCTCAACAAGGAGAATTGGACAGTCATTAAAACTTTAAGGTAGGTTAAGATTTTATGTTTGTTTTAAGTTCTGTGTTTTTGATTCCCTTGTGTCTTCTACTACCTGGTACAGTCTTCAATTCAGTGTATGTAGAACTTCAGTGCTCTCCAAAATTCGTTGGCTATAGTATCCATCCTTTTGTTGTGTTTAACTTTGTAAAGAATTTACACTTTACAAAAAATAAGTAACTTTGCTGCCCATACTTGATATATTTCTTGAAACAGATGAGTCTTATGCAAAAGTGATAGTGGGATTGCTCGAAGCACCAGCAAGATCTTTAGGAACAGCAGAGTTAATCTCTTAAAGCAAACAAACCAACCCAGACCCCCTTCCCTAAACTTGGTGTTGCAAATAATTTATTATCAAAGTTACCACACTGTATGGTAAGTCTTCAAACAACAAGCAATAAAAATTATTTTTGGTGGAGCCCTTCTAGGTGGCTCTGAATATCTTGCAATGTTTGTTCAACTGTATCTGAATCAACCTTAATTGTCTGGTTCGTGTGGTTCTGCTGAGTATGCATTTATGAGTTCTGCTTTTATGAAACCCATAAATACACAGGAAAGTTTCATTGAATACTATCACTTCCTAATTACTTTTGTTTTGTTTTCTCTTTGTACAAATCCTAGAAATGTTCATTTCCTGATCTTTAGATACAAATTCATAAATTACTTCAAATGTGAAGTTTTCATTGCCTGTGAAAAAGACCTGTTGAAAAGTCAGACTTGTTTTGAATAAAAGTAGGATGTAGTTTTTTAAAATGTTCTACCACATTCTGAACACAGACTTCTTTTTTAAAACATTGAAAGTATTACTGTTCATTTTACTTCAGCAAAAGCTTTGTTTGCATCTGATTTTTTTTTTTAACCTAAAAATGTGTAAAATTCATGTTTACATGTAGCTATTAATTTTTAAATTAATAACTGCTTTCTTCTCTTCTGGCTTCTAGAGGTCACTTAGAAGATGTATATGATATATGTTGGACCTCAGATGGAAACTACATGGCATCTGCTTCTGTAGATAACACAGCTATAATGTGGGATGTCGGTAAAGGTAAATGTGATGTTCATCACTTGCATCTCCACTTCTGGTGGAACTGCCTCATGGTATTTACCAAAAGAGTTGAAAGCATCTTTTTTTGTGACTTCTGGGATTGAGAGGCAGATAGCCCAGCATATAAAGATACCCCCAGGCCAGCAAAACCTACACATACATAATCTCTTCACCTTGGGTGAAGTTTATTTCCTGAATACTCCAGTTTTTTTACCCCCAGACTCCTACACAAGCAAGCTGGTATATTACTCCACCCCACACCCCAACAAACAAATCTTGACTGGTATCAGGTAACTACTTCTGTAAAAATGGGTTGCAGACTGTTTTGCAGGGCATGACAGGTTATTTTAGGCTCTATCAGGTAAAACATTTCTGTTCACTCTCATCCCCCTGCAGTGGGATTGCTTGTGTTCTCCAAGAAAGGCCAGTCTGTAGAATTTCTACTTACCTAACCAGCTGGGTTAGGTTGCTTTACAATGGCTTAATGTTTTCTTATTAGTAATCATTACTTTCACTTTTAAACTAATGTGGAAATACTTAGCCTTCTCTAAACCTATTGTCTCACATATCTGATGTTTAGAGTCTAATTAAAAAAATAAATTGGAATCCAAGTTAAACCTTCAGTGCGTGAACACATGACAGTATGAATGTTCTGCTGCTGACATTTTTTGTGTTCTTGGCTTAGGTGCTTAATGTCTCCCCTGTCTGCGCTGTCACATACACTCCTTTCCAAAAGTCTTCACCATAAATACAGGAATATTCAGTTAAGAGTGTGTGTGCTTAGAGCATAAGTATGTATAGGGGTAAGGTGACTGAATGTTGCATCTTGGACTGCTTGTAATGATTTTAAAGGGATGCATCTATTAGAAGTATTACTAAAACAAGGTAGATGTCCTCTTAAGCTGATACGTTACTTATGTGTCATGTCTTCCAATTCTCCCTTGCTCTTTAGCATGCCATTAATGCCATAGAGGGCATTTTATGTGTTTTTAGGCAGAGGAAAAACTACTAAGTTGGCAGTAAGAAGTCATTACTGGAAAATGTAAGCTCTGTGGCTGAAATTGTAGGTACATGAAAGGAAAGAATTTCAAGGGTAACTTCCAGTAATACCCAGGCTAAAAGCTTGCATGGTTTAAAAAAAATGTCTGGAAGAGAATTAATTGTAAAAATCCCTAGGGCCGTTCTGTACAAAAAGAGCATCACTGGCACAAGCCCTTGAGGTACAAACTGTTGGCAGCTTGCAGAGTGCCCTGTAGAAATATCATTATGTCTTTGCTCTGTTCTTACATTCTTCCTTAAGCATGTGGGGTTGACTGCTGTCAGAGACAGAACACTGCATCGGAAGAACTTTTGGTGTTATGCAGCAGGGCCTCAATTCTATTTGTCTAATCTTTTTCACGAGCTACTGTCTTTGCAACTTGTCAGCTTATAGTATTTCTTTGCAACAAAGCCACACTTAACTAATAGGAAAAACTCCACCTGACACTAGTATTCAAAATGAAGTATTTAATGAGAATTATCTCTAACTGTACCTCATCATGATGCTTTGAATCTGAGACATTCAACTGTGGAACATCAGTGGGGTCAGAGAGTTTATGCCTTTGAGAGATCTTTATGGCAGAATAAGCCACAGAGGAACGAGATTTAGCACTACTGTAGAATTGTTTTTGGAAGCTGCCCCGGTGTGTGCATCAGTCAGCATTTGTGTAGCATATTTTTTTCCTTGTCCACTCAGAAGAGTTGTTTTAATGCTGGAATTTCTGGTCAGTTAAGCCAAATTCAGTTAGCTGTTGAACAGTATTCTGGATTTGCCTGTAAAATGTTTTCTAAATCACAAAGGCTTTTACATACTTCTGTTTTGAAATAAACTCATCTTGCACGTTTAATGTCTAATCCAAGCTGCTTATCTGAGTTAGTTTTTAGGGAACAAGCCTTAAATCTGCAAATCACAATTTACTGTACTTGTGAAGATTCTAGAAATAAAGCAACTATTTCTGATACTCTTATCAGGTGCCATCAACTTAGCAATTTGTATGTTTAAAAAATTACTTCTGTACATTTTGAAACATTTTGTCTTTATTTCTGAAATGAAGAAAAGTTTTAAACCACATTTGAGTTTAGACTCTGAAAACTTTTTCAATTTCAGGGCAGAAGGTTTCAATACTAAATGAACACAAGAGTTATGTCCAAGGAATAACGTGGGATCCTCTAGGCCAGTACCTTGCAACTCTGAGTTGTGATAGGTGAGCTCTTGGTCTAAGTGTTTTGCCTTAGTGTTCTCTTACCTGAGGATGCATTAAAAGCAAGTGTATGGGATAAGTGTGACTTTTAGTTTTACTGGGATTGTTTTGTAAGATGGTTGATGTGAAAGTAAGATGATAATGCAGTTATCTTTTGCTTCTGGTAAATGATTCCTGAAACCTGTGTCTCCTCTCTAAGAAGCAAATAAACTTACATAAAACTGGTCATTGGAGATACCCAATATATCCTAAGAGTGTGCTGCAGTTTCTAATTGTTAATGAGCTAATATTTTCAATCTTGTCTTTTTACAGAAAGATATAAACAGGTTAGGAAATCAGTTAAAATGTTTTTCCACTGATATCCTTCTTTTGCCCTCTTGCTCCCTCCATCTCCAGCAGTTTAAGTGATGTCATTGGGAAAGCCCAACACATGCTTCATAAACTTGGCCCTTGTCAGAACTTTGAATGAGCTTAAATTGTTTAGACCATGTGTGCTGCTCTGAAGGGGTTCACAGCTGGCTAATACATGCATGTCATCTGGCACCCACGGCAAAGAAACTTGCTGTAATAGTGGGAAAAGTAGTTTTGATTTAAAATTTGCAATAGGTTCAGAAAGATGGTAAGTTTGTGGCAGCTGGGTCATTGTGAGCCTCTGTCTTCTCATAATTGGCTATGTGAGATTTGTGTGCTTTTATTAAAATGACAGCAGTGAAACACAAGTATTCAAAGCATGCACAGTTTTTTCCTTGGAGTGCAGTCACAACTGAGAGCATATACTAATTTGGAGAAGGGAAATCTCTTACCCTTTCAGGATTCAAATGATTTTTTGCAGGGTTAGTGAATAGCATTGGCTCAGTGGGGGTCTAACAGGAGCCAGACCAGTTGCCAGGACTGGGCACTCACCAGTCCTGGGTGGGGAGACCTCTTCCCCCTTTTAGCAGAATGTCTGAGCTATATGGCATCCAGAGGCAGTAGTTCCACAACTGTCTGAAGCTCTCTGCCACAGCATTACTTTCTCTTTTCTCACCCTAGCTCTGTCCAGGGCTCTTTGTGGAGCTGTTTCAGCACATGAGATCAGCAGAAAGCTGTCTAGTTTTTCTGTTAGCTTGGTTTTCTGCCAGCCTGACAAACAAACATAGGGAAGGTTAGAGCTAGCAGAAAAGAGGGGGGTAGTGGAACAAGCAGTTGGCTTTCCTTAGGCTACCTGCTGTTTTAGTGAGATGAAGTCAGGGGGTTTCCAACATTATTCCAAATTAAACTGAAGCACAGAGATGTAGCTTGTTGTCTTTGAGGCAAGATCCCACTTAGGAGGCACATACTGGCTACTACAGCACAGGTGGGAACAGTTCACTGTCCACTAAATCCCTCATCCCTCCACAGATGCCTCTGCTGCTACTTCACAAATCTTATGGAGTCAAAACATTGTCAGTGATTGTTTGGCTATTTAGCCATCAAAACGTGTTCGCCTGGTGGCATTTCATGAACAGTGATAACTCATGTGTGATTGTCCTATATTTAGTGGTCCTGACTCAGAAGTGGGGTCCTGTAGCATTGTGTGAAACTTGGGGTGAGAAGGAGCTGTTCACAGCTAACTGTGCTCCCCACTATGTAGGGTCCTGCGGGTGTACAACACACAAACCAAGCGTGTGGCATTCAATGTCACCAAGATGCTATCTGGATCAGGAGCTGAAGGAGAGGTACGTCCTTCTGCTACTAGTGGTACTGGAGAATGTGGTGGGTGCTGTTCTGTATGACTTGTTCTGTTCTGTGAAACCAAAGGGGCAAATATTTTCTATGCTAGTGATCTGTGTATCAGTTGTCTCTATCTCACCTTTGCATTTTTTAAATAAAGACAGCTTCAGGTTTCCTTGAATGTTACAGGAATTCCTAACAGCACTGCCTGCTGCTATTGATCTCTTGCAAGTCCAGCTGATTGAAGTGGTAACACGTTATCTTTGGCTGTAAATGTTAAAAATAATGTGGATAAAATAGCATGCATAGTGAATTCTTAATAGGAAAAACATCAAGTGCGCATGTCAGTAGGTGTAAATTTATTAATGAATGTGACAGCAATAATATTTTGAAGTCAGCAGGCTGAAATTTTCAGAAGGTGGTCTGGTTTTTAGGAAGGATATGAATTGAGGAATTTTTTCTTTAACTATAAGGTGATAGTAAAATAACACCTCCAAGCTGGCAATAACCTTTTTAATTCCTTCTATTTATTTTCTTTTTTCTTTTGTGAAAACGTTTGTAACAAAGTTTTATAGAGACTAAAAAACAGGCCTGAGATAAGGTGTTTTGGCATGATAGAAGTTCTCTTTCAGCCTCTAATATTAAAGTTAAAATGAAATGCCTAAAGAACAGTCTTCTAATGTTGACTGTTAAATAATGTTGTTCTCCAGATTACTACTGTTTTTTTGATTACTGATGTGACTGCTCTTGGAGAGTTTTGATTAGTTGCTGAAGAGGGATCAAGGACTATGTTTCTTAGCTGTGAAGTATTTATAGCACAGCAGACAGCAAGTTTGAAGGAGCTATGATTTTTAAAACATCTTTTAAGTTCCATCAGGTTGGATTGTGAAGCTAGGTGGTTTTTCTCATGTGAATTCCAGCTGTGCCACACCCGTGGCACTTTACAGAGCCCTGTGTTCAATGTTACAGGCTAGGAGCTATCGGATGTTTCACGATGACAGCATGAAGTCGTTTTTCCGTAGGCTCAGCTTTACCACTGATGGCTCCTATTTACTCACTCCAGGTATGTAAGAGCATGTACTGCAACTTACATTGTTTCTGTTACACTGTAGTTTTGAACGTACATCAAGATTGCTTTCACACTGCCATAGGATGCTTATTTATCTTAATTATGCCATTCTTTATTTTTCCTATTGAAGAAAATAGATTTGTCAGTACTCTTCCATTAGCAGTGTACAACATCAGCTTTCTGGTGTGGAAAAATTGTATTTATGGTATTTTTCTCAACTGAAACATGAAAATTGTAACAATGTAGCTCTGTTAAAATAGAAATGAAGAACAATGAGTGGTTTGTTTTGCCTGGTCTCTGTTTTTTTTGTATCCTTTCTTAAGAACATTCAACAACCATAGTAAAAATAACACTGCAAGGAGGGGATCAGTTTGCCCATATAAGCACTGCTTTCATAGATGCCTGACAACATCAAAAAGAAGCTTTGAGGGGGAAAATATAAGGGAAACAAAATCAGCACTAAATAAATATTTGGAATGCCTTTTTAAGTTGTGTTCAGGTTGCATATCGATTTCCTAACTGACAGGCCTAATTCCTGAGAAGTAGAATGTTTATGAACATAAAGTGTGGGCTCAGTACCTTTTTAAATTGATGAGTAAAGTTTTAACCTTTATTTTTGCAGCTGGCTGTGTTGAATCTGGAGAAAATGTAACAAACACCACGTATGTTTTCTCCAGAAACAATCTTAAAAGGTAGAATTTAATAAGATCAAAATATCTTTTTATTAAAAAAAAAAAAAAAGAAAAAATGCTGTTTTCTGAAATACTGATTCTTTATAAAAGGCCCGTGGGTCACCTGCCATGTCCTGGAAAGGCAACTCTTGCTGTTCGCTGCTGCCCAGTCTACTTTGAGATGAGGCAAGCATTTAATAAAGGTAATGTAAATCCTCTGGGGAGTATGATTTTACAGCATATATGGGAAAAGGCCAATGTGACTGTTCACCCTTTTATACCCTAGTCTGTTAACATTCTGGTAAGACCATGTGGTACCACATCTTAGAAGCCGTTTCCTGGTTCTAAGATGCTGAATTCACCTTAAGTACCTTGTGAGTAGCTTTGATACAGTGCATAAATGTTCTTACTTGGCCTCTTAGGCTACAGAAACACTGTTTGATATTTTGCTTTAACTTTGAACCATTTTCTGTGAGTAAAAGTAAATAACTTGGCTTAGCACTAAAGGAGTGACCCAGTGAAATATTTTCTGTTAATCTCAACTACCCACATCACAGAAGCATCAGAGGGTTGGTGTAGTTTGCAACAACCATTGATGTCTATTCAAGTAAGCCAAACTTGAAGCAGTGCTGGTGTTACTGGCCTGAACAGGAGCTGTGAGGTAGGGAAAGGCTGATATGAAGTTACATGAGAATTTACCTGGAGATGGAAATCCAGCTTTATTGTGAGCCTAGTTGGGTCTAGGAGTGTTGATATTTTAACAAGATGAATCTTACTCTCGTGAAGAGGCAGAACTTTGCTGCTTTCTTTAGAGGGTCAGTTTGTAGCATTCCTTACAGAATTTAGAGATTGCCTGTTATTGTGTTCTGTATTTTCATCATAACTTTAAATCCATTGTACTGGTGTGTTGAAAAGTAAGGAGACAAGTGTCTGATGTTGGTCTCTGCAGCTCCTGAAAAATTTCAGATGGTAAATACACAAAAAACTTTGCAAAACAAAATAATGGCAATCCAGATAGACAAAGCTTCTGCCAATTTCTCTGTCTTCAGCTAAGACAATAGAGGGCAAATTTCAGGCAACAGAAATGTAAAGTTTAATGCCAAACACTAATATCTTATACAAGTGCTGTCTTCTCAGCCATTTTCTTGATATTGATTACTAATGAAATCTTTATTTAAATTCATGACTAAGCTATTGCAGTGCCTACCGTGCAATGAATGCAAGAGAAAGCTTTCAACATGTTCATTCCTTTGCATTCTAGATGAAATCAGTCAGAAACTGTCTCCTGCTTTGTTTAACCTGCCCTATCGATTGGTGTTTGCTGTTGCTTCAGAAGATTCTGTGCTTTTTTATGATACTGAGCAGTCCTTCCCCTTTGGTTATGTTGCTAATATACATTATCACACCCTGAGTGACATTTCGTGGTAGGTAATTTTTATATTCTTAAGATTTGTTAAGAAGGGGGAAATGTCCTTTTTACATGTTGAAGTTCTGCACAACATCCTGTCTCTTTATATTTTGTTTGATACACGTGGCCACTGTCATCACAGTGTCTGAACAGCAAGCCACATTTTTTTATGGCTTGTTATTTCTTGAGAAACAAGGTGCAAGAACCCTAGGGACAAGCAGATATGGAAATTTTCATGGAAGGTAACCTACGAGGTGCCCATGAAAAGTACTTGTTGTTCAGGCAGTGTAACTGGTAATAATGAAGTTATTTGGTGGTCCTGGAAGCAATCTTTGAGTTCATCAGGTGTCTGTATCCCGGCCAAATTTTGCTTTATGTGCACAATTCTGCTCAGTGATTCTTCATGTGCGGGACAAGGTAATTTATCTTACTTGATGTGAGGAGTCAGAACTGCAGCTGAAAACTGAACCCAAGTCTTGCAGGCAGGTTAGACCCCTCTGATGGACAAGGCTTCTCTCATGGCCATATAATTAAAGGACCACATGGAGGCTTCTTTTTCAGAAGTTATAACTGATGTTCAGACACTGAGAACCATTGTGTGTCGGGGCGTGGTGGTGGAATAGAATAGAAAATCAAGTGATTTTAATCAGCGATAGATAGATAGATAGATACGATTTGGTGAAATGAGCACAAAGAGCCCATGCTCACGAGCACCATGATGGTTCTGAGCATTGCCTCTGCTTTGCACAAGGAGCACAGCCAAAGAGCTTGAGCTGCTCTTCTGATTTGAATGAGGAGAGTTCAGCAATATTTCAGAAATGGTGGCCGAAGATCTGTGTCAGTGCAATAGAACCATACTTTGTGCCAGCTCAAATGCAGGCAGGTGCTGGCAGCAGCATGCTACAGCTTATCACAGAGATTAAATCAGGTGCAAAGGCCAGAATTGAAGATCTTTTGTTCTTTTGAATTGGAACTAACTTCGGGTTTGTTGATGTGTGTACATGTACTTGGGGAAGGGAGGAGAACGAGACAGCTCCAGCATGTGTTACAGCTGGGGGTGGTATATGAGGGTTGAAGAAAAGTTACGACCTTTACTCTTAATGGGAAAAAAAACCAAATCACAAATAGGTCCAGCGATGGAGCCTTTCTTGCTATTTCTTCCACGGATGGATACTGTTCATTTGTTACCTTTGAGAAGGATGAACTGGGAATACCACTGAAGGAGAAGCCACAGATAAATGTCAGGACTTCTGGTGCAACAGAGAAGAAAGTGAAAAGGAGCCAGTTGCACAAAGCCATTTCCCCAGGCTCTAGGCTGACAGAGGGGACTCCTTCCAGCAGAGTCACCGACCCCAGCACTCCCACCCTTCAACCTAGAACACCCACAGCTGCTGGTAAGGACTTGTCTTCCACACCTCTTGGCATAAAAAACACTCCAGTCTCATCCTCGGATGAGAGAAGAATCAGCCAGCCGACGAGCCAGAGCACTAAAGTAAGCCAGCCCAGGAGGATTACTCTAAACACTTTACAAGCATGGAGCAAGACACCAAGGTGAGATTTATATTGCTGTTTCCAGTCATAAACACAAAGGCCAAAACAAGCTGTTGCTTGTGCTACATTTGAATGTTGAGGTTCAAACATAAATTCCCAGCTCTCTGTCTTAGTGGTAGCTGTCTTGCCTTGGAACATTTTGTTCCTGTTGTTGTACTGCAACTGAAAGTGCAAAATGTCTCCTGAATACTAAACATAAAGTTCCTGTATTTCTGTCTGAAATGTGAGGCAGTAGCAAAGTTAACCTGACTGTTACGTCTTGTTGGTATGGCAGCAGTGGGTGTCTGTCTTCAGGTCTTATTTTCTGTACAAAGATGGTACCTGAAGCCTTCAGCTGACAAGAACTATTAAAACGTTTCTTGTCAGAAGGGTCTTTGAAGAAGAGTGCAAGTCTAGAGAGGCCCTTAGTATGCACAGTGATGGGTGTGGGGCTTAATGCATTGGTTGAGGTTATTTTCTAAGGTGAAGATGTGGGTTTATAAAAGTTGCCTGTGATCCATGTATTGATCGTCAAACAAGACTGCAGTATAAGACCCTGAGCTGCTGTGCAGGAGTGAGGAAACAGCTGTGCAGTTACAGATCTGGACCTTGTCAGCACAACGAGGCCACTTTAGTATTAGAGGAAATTATTGGAGCTTCTCACAGAATGTTTTAATTAGTATGTGGCTAGGGTGGAAGTGGTGAACGAGAAAGCAGGATAGTGGATTTCGGCAACAACCACAAAGAAAAATCTTGGAGGGATGGCTTTTCATCTGTGCTGGGACTAACAAGTCCAGGAGTTGTAGGTAGCTGCAAGTGACTTTTGCCTGGAGTGTGGGGTGACAGACAGAGCTAATTACTCTTTGAGAGAGAAACTACATTTAATCATATCAACTGATTATACCTTGGGTGTCGTCTTGTAGTGGCACACATGATGCTACTTGTAACACTGTTTTGTTTTTTAATGGTTCAATCCTCTGCTGCTTTTGGGCTTAATTTTTAAGTACCGTCCAGAGAAGATTTAGCAGAAGACAATAGATTCACCCACTGAGGTCTACTAAATTACTGTAAAAGAATTCCTCAGAGTTCTATGAATCTAAAGTGTTAAGATGGAGATGGCTGGGGGACGGTAAGCGCAGCCAGTCTTAATTTTAAAATGTTTGACCAAGATACTATGCTCTGATACTGAATATCAAGCATTGTGCCACATGCAACATATGCAAAAGTACGTTATGGTGGAAAAGATCACGAGTGGTATTCAAAGTACTTCTAAAAAAATGCTCTGTTCAACACATAACAAGAAGAAAAAACGCATAGTAAAATATATTTATATGTAGTCTAGATATAACTGATTCTATCTGAAGTAAAGATTTAAATAAAGTAATTGTGGAAATGGTGGCTTGAAAGTAATTAAACTGTTTCCGCTCTTTTAAAGGAGAATAAACTTGATTCCACTGAAGCCAGATGCGCCAGCTCCGGCGTGTACAGATACAGTTCCCGTATCTCCTTCCTCAGAACAGGAACATGGTAAGCTTTTGTGGCTATTAGTATCCAGCAAAGGCCTTTGCCAGTCATTTTTTTCCATTATAGACTTCTGTTATAAGCTATAAGCTTGTAACACAAGCACAGTAAAACACAAATCTAAACCTAGTTGGAGCTTCTAAAGCTTCTTCATTGTCTTGGTCTGTTGGAAGGGTGGGTTTTTTTGTCAATATGAAATGTTTACTCACTGCAGTTGCTCTTGGGCATCTGCTTATGTGACAATATGTCACTGCAGTTTTTATAGTAACAGCTGCATTACCTGACACTGAAACCAAGAATAAATTCATTTGGATGTAACATTCTCCAGGTCCTGCAGGTGGGTGTTAAAGACCCTTGTACTTTCAGCACATTGGTGTTTCAGATACTGAACTCTTCAACCAGGGCTTGGTTTATTTGGCGAGTGCTAAATTGTTTATTAATTCAGCAAAAAATTTACTTACTCAATCTGGATTTACTTAGCTTAAATGATTTTCCTGTCTGCCTCTTTCAGAGAGACTGTTACCATCTGATGACAGTCTTCAAAATCCTCCAGCATCAAAACGTCCCAGAACTGAGGAAGTGTCTCTTTCTACATCTTCTGAAGATCAAATCAGCTGCAATTTAAGCAAATAAAGGCTAAATATTTAGTAGATTCTTCACAGTCTGAAGGCAATACAGCCACATCTGAGAGTGCATTTCTTTTTGCAAATGTTCCTCCTTGGTTCCTCATTAAAGTACCATATACATATTTGCTGTAGTGCTGTGAAGAAAGAAATGGGCACTAGAAGACGCAGGGTTCAGAAATGAAGCTTTGCAGAAGAAGAAATAGATGGGAATTGACTTTTAAGTGTGTTTCTCCATCTGGAAGACAGCATTCTTGAAGAAATGGCACAGCTTAAGGACATTATGGAAATTTGGGTATCAAAAAGCCATACAGCAACCTATGAGCCTCTGTCAAAGTACCTAAGTTGATGGTTATGATGTAGTACGTCCTCCAGTAACCTGTCGGGCGAAATAATAGATTTCTAAGGACTGAAATGCATTCAGAATGATTTGATGTGGTTTAAGACTAAAACAAACCCAACAAACAGACCACTTTCAAACATCTTGGCTTACATGTTTAGCAGTGTGCAAAATAATTCATGATTTCCAGTACATGTGGAATGGAAGCTGATGTTCATATGCTCTGAATGCAGCAACATACAATATGACTGAAACGTAAATCAGAACTTGTAACTACAAGAAACAAGAAAGGAAAAGGAAAAAATCCTCTGAAGACCTGTTAAAGGATCGAACAGCAGAATAAAGTTCTTAATTTCTTAGTGTCTGTATTTGAAAAAAAATAAATGTAGACATGAGATTTTCCTGAGGCATCAGGATTTCAGTGTAGACGTTAGAAGTTCGCCCTTTTTTCCAAATCTTAACTCCCTTTGCCAATAAATATGATATAAATCCAGTGTATGTTAAACTTCTGAAAGTTGATCTCTTTTTAGTATTTAATATTTGCACTAAGCAATTAGCATTTAGTAACTGAACTGAGGCCTGCAGATTGAAAACAATGAGACCAAAATATTTGAAAATCACTATGCTGGTTTTACTATGGTGTGCAGACAGCATCCAGAAGTAGAAGCCTCAGCCACAGTAATTTGAGCTGCTCCACTTCATTTTGTTTAACATCATGGACTTGATTTTAAAAAAAGTTAATTCTTAAAATGTGAACAGTTGTCCTAGCAGATAATAGCATGTAAAAGTTTTAAACAGAGTTTTCTCTCATGATTTAGGCTATTCTATCATCTAAGTTCCACAACAAGCAGGAGAGGAAAGCTGCAATTCATATGAAAGCTCTTTGACTGTCATTCTTCCCTGAATTTGATTTGTTTTTAAGGTGTGTAATTTACTTAGTGCTTATTTTCTGTCGGTTTCTCAAGAAAGTGGACTAATACTTTAGAAATAAGAAAATGTTTCAGAAGTGATTCATAAAACTCTCATAGGGAGGAAATATTAACAAATACCTATGTCAATGTTTTGGGCAAATGCAGCATGTTGCCTACAATTAAATTTCAATAGACGTTAATAAGCAGAGAGTTGTAGGAAACTCTCTTTGCTTTCAACCACTGAGATGAGGGTGGAAGCTCATTAGACTTACCCAAACCTGAGTTTTCTTCTAGTGAGGAATCTAAAGACTTTATTACCACACAAAGCCCTACCTAAACCTTTTTTTTAATCCCCAAAAGTTGATAGAGATATCTGAGTTGACAGCTGAAACAGATACTAGTAAGAAACATGCATTGCTGGACTTGCTATTTTATGTTTTGTCCAGTTTGAGCTATAAGAATATTGATATTTTATCTTTTTGTGGGACAGTGAACCGCTTAGTACAGCACCACAGTGTTTTGTCTTGAGCACTACAAAAGGATCCTTTGAACTCAAACTTGCATTTCTAAATACTAATTGCAGAGCTATCCTGATAGGTATTTTGTTTTGTTTGTGTCTTTTTTTTTTTTTTTTTTCTACAGCGTATTTCAATGCAAACTACTCTGTTGAAAACTAGTAGGTTGGGTATATTATTTGTTATTGGCATGTCTGTGGTCTTCAGTCTTCAGATGCAATTAACTGCCAGAGTATTCATCTTTACTTCATACCACAGCCATTCAAGTGACATCCATACTTATTTATATGGTTGTTCAGCTTATTTTTGCTCTGCCTTACAAACTAATTGGAGTTGGAAAGTTAAAATGGCTTTCATTGCTGACATTTGGAGCCTCTTTTTGCATCATGATCTCTGTCAGAATGCTCTGATAACTTGTCTTTCCCAACAGGAATTTTTTTTTCCCTGTAGTTCTAGTTGTCTCTTGCCACTGATTTCCTACTTCTCTGTTGATTCTGTTACTCAGACACAACTTGGGCAAATGTATGCAGCACTAGGTTTTTAACCTTTTTCCATGAATGGATGCCATCACTAGTGTTATAACTTACGATCTTTAACTATCTTTATCTGAGAAACTGTGACAGTCATAAATGTAGATTCCTGGGCTATGTGATCCCTATCTCAGTCTCCAAGGGGCCATCAGACATAACATTCATGCTGAGGACATTAAAGACTATTCTCAAACTCTTTCTAGAACGTGGGTTCATGTTTTGTTCTCAGTCATGCACTAGACTCTGCTCCAAGACACAACATGCCCAGCGCTATTTCAGGTCTTTCTTGACTGCTTCATAAGGTGATGTATTGCACAGACAGGATTATTTTAAGAGTGCTGTTTAGTCCAGATTTGATTTAAATGTTATTTTTATTTGGCCAGTTAAATTGTTTTTACTTCAAGTGGACCCTAAGTTCATATTCCAGCTGTGAATGTGGTGTAGGTGTCATCTGCTTAGGTCACATTTTGCTCAGTGCCTTCTCTAAGGATCTTATCCGTTCTAAGGACTATCATCCTGCTTATACTACCTTGATAAAATAGCATTGTGGAAGAATGGCCTATTTACATCTTTCAGCGTCACAGCAGTAAACAGAGGGAGCTGAACTCATAAATTAACTTCTGTAAGAGGCAGAAAATTACTGTTAAACTTGGAGACCCATGGAACTTTTTATTTGAGGTGTCCAAGCTCTGCTCCCATCAGCACGTTTGGTACCAGTGTATGTCAGTGTCCCACAGACCAGGCCCCTGAAAAAACAAAATGAGCACACACACAAAGTCATTTCCCCAGGCTCTAGGCTGACTGAGGGGGCTGCTTAGGCAGGGGATTTTGACCAGATGATCTCCAGACATCACATGCAGCCTAACATATTCTGTGAATGCTGCCATTTCCAGTTTGGTATGGTTTGAACGAGCAAGTGATTTAACAATTAATATGGGGAAGTCATTCACCAGTCATGGGAGTCTATTGAGATACATGGTCTTCACGTGCCATTACTTCCCTTCTTCAGAATCACAAGGATTTTGCATCAGTGCATGAATGAAATGAAAGGTGGGGAGTAAAGGCATCCACTATGCATAGATAAAGCCTTCTGTGCTCTCTGATACTATAAATGCTCATGTGGATTATGTATTTCAGAGAGTCCAAGTCACAGGCAAATAATGCTCTCTTTCAGACTGGTTTTCTTGCACGTCTTACATATACTTCTCTGGCTTGATAGCATATCTTTTAAAAGGTCATCTTTATGTCCCAATTCTGCATACTCTCTAAGTATGTGCCTGCCTGTATGTATGTGATAATTTTCACATGTCAGAAACATGGTTGGTTCGTTATCTTCAACCACGTGCCTTTTTTCATAAGTTCAGAGAAGGGCTGAAAAAGCCCAGGCTGCGGGAGCACAAGGTGTGAGACTGCTCTATAAAAACAAAATGGACAGCAACCACTGGATGTCACTCTTCCAACAGGATTCCTTCTGGGGCTATGGGGATAAAATACTACTGGCAACAAGGGAGAGAAAATAGTTTTCTTTTTCAAAACAAGCTGTAGGTAAGTCTACATAACAAATGCACCTTCTCACCAGATAAAACGTTTCCCTTGTTTCTACAGTCTTCCTTCTAAGAAGGTAGCGTTTTGCTTTCTTATTAATTAGATTTTATTAGATTCACTAAGGAAAGTAAGTCCATGCCATGATAACGTTTCTCTCTTGGGAGATGTAAAACGTTAAACCTGAAATATTTGGCTACCTACAGGCCCAAACTTTCAAATAATTTCGTAAGCATCATTTCTGTTGAAAAGCTCTTTGAAGAGGTAATGGGAAGGATCTGGAATATGTGGACCCTCTGGTTAGTATATGTTCCAGCCCTCTTTGGCTTGTCTTGCCATGAGTTACCAAGTTGTAACTTGGTACACAAAGTGTTTCAGCATCTAGGACCTGCTGCTGCCACCCCCAGTGCTAGCACCTATTACTCTAGGTGGGAGCTGGCAAAAAAAGAAGGAAAACGTTTCCAGACCCCATCCATAAGTAAAAAAATCAGTTTATCATGTGTGTCCCTATAACAATACCATCCTAGCTGTCCTAATCTGTTTTGAAAGGTTGCGCTGCAGTGCTATTTGCCTTCCAGACCATTAAAAGGAAATGCAAAAGCTGGGGGCAAAGTCACACAAAGCTGCTGGAGCTTAGGAGAGAGTGGCCTTGGAGGGTGATGGCTGTAAGGACAAGCAGTCCTTCTGCATGAAATGTGTTCTGTGTGCAAGAGAACATACACTGCTTACTTGTGTGGCACTTTTTGTTCCTACCTAGAAAGGCTCTTCTTGCTGTTTCCACCATGTGTCAGGCTGGTGCTGCTCGAGCAATGATAGGTCTTTTCCATTGTTGAGTTACGGCTAGTTAAAATCATGAGGAACTCTTGCTCCTCAGCAAAAACATGTGCACATACCAGCTTAAAAAACAAATACTTCAGTGAGACACCAACCTAGCAAGCCCTCGTTTTGTATGTGTGTGTGTATATACATATAAACTAGGGGTTTCCAATAGATTTTGCAACTTTTTTTGGTGGGGGAGGCTTAATGAATTTCTTGCTCCTGTAATGACTTTCTGGTGTGTAATAATGGTTAATTTTTAGACAGACATTATGCTCCTGTGATAACAATGTCTGGCTTAGTTTTTCTTCTATCCAGATATCTATATTAATACATCTTGTAATTGATCTTTAAAGGCCACTCCTGACTTAAACCATTCTATGATTCTACAGCTGTGAATTAATGTGTTGAGCAGTACTGTGTTCTCAGTGTCTCAAAGCTCCTTCAAACAGAAGACACAGGCTTTTAATATTAATAATTACATGGAAACAGTGGTTGTTTTAATTGAGCTGCTTCAAGTCACCTCGTAGATCAGTGAAAATGTCTCACAAACAGAATGTCCTGTTTCTGACCACATACATGTATGTGTGGGGAAATACAGAAGTGCTACTTTGAATCTTGTTTGACAGATGAGGAACACAATCAAGTAGCTTTTCCCTATTTGAAGCTGCTGATTGGACAAAGTGGAAATGCCTATAGTTAGGCATTTTGTTAATATAACTATAATAATGTAACCTATTGAGGTTAGCAGATGGACTCTCATCCCTCTGCATCTCCTGGGGATAAGGACAAAGCTCTTAGAATACAGAGAGATATCTGTAGCAGCCCTAAATCTGTAAGTGCTCCTGTGCACTCTGAGTCCAAAAAGGAAATCATGCCCAGGCAGATGTGAGACAGTGCCCCTACCTAGTGGTACCTCCTGGTTTTCTCTTTGCCACATGAGGGGTGGGAAAGGGTCTTAGTTGTTGAAAAGGAGAAGAATGTAGGTAGAAATGGAGATGGCGTGGAGAGGAAAAGTCATAGGTGTGGACTGAATTTTCTGAGCTGGGACGCAGAGAGGCATTTGAGAGTTTGTAACCAAGAAGCTGGCATCTGGGAAGGAGTGGGTGGAGAGCCTGGTCAGTGGTAGGTTGCAGGGAGGAAGTTTGGTATCACTGGGCGTTCCTGTGCACGATTCTCAGCACACTGATGATCCTTCTTACTGAAGAGCACCTAGATTTCCAGGTCGAGTTATAGTCGTATTACTGCTTTTGGATTTTTCGTTCTGGAATAGGAACGCACTTTTCTTGCCAGGAAACTCTTGGTGTTGCAGTTTCTTGCCAGCAGGTGACAGCATTCCATGAAACGAGGAAGAAACTCAACTCTGTTCCAGACTTCAGTCTATTAAAGACATTTCTTATCTACTTCTAGAAGCAGACACTGCAAAAATATGGTGTTAACTTCAGAAAGTGCAGTTACTTAGAAGAGACTGAGCTGAAAAGTAAAATCACTGAACAGAATTAGTTCTGTTCTAGCTCAAACCAGGATGTGTTTCTAAATAGTGATTATTTTTGGTTCTTTTCCACCTATTGACAAAGAACACAAGAATAGGCTACTACAGGAAAGAGTTCTTTCAGGAGGAAAATACAACAGACTGACTTCAATCAGGAGGTCTCCTCTGTGCTGCCAGCTGTGAAATGGAGCACAGACTCTCCCTCTCCACGCAGCAACAGCAGCATGTCAGGCAAGTCCGGAGGCTTTTCCTGTGGAAGCTGGCACTGCAGACTCTCTAAGCAATTGACCTTTGATTAGCCAGCAACCTGGGTTGAGATGACACATCCCCCAGGTTGCAGGAGCATGGAAGACTTCTTGCACACACATCCAGCAGAACCTCTGGCTGTGGGAGCAAATAGCTAAATGTCCTGGCAGTCTTAACAGAGAGATTGACAAGAACTTTGGTTTTGAGAAAAGTGTACCAGTCAAAGAGTATTCAAGGGGCTAGACAGTACTACACTCACTGGGTGTTTTTGCTCGATCCCTGCCTTTTTCCAGACAGGCCTGCTCAGGAGAACTCTCAGCCCTTCCTCGGCAGCACTTACGCTGCCAATAAGCTCTGAAGCAAAATCCCCACATTTGGTACCAATTATCATTCTCCCCAGCTAGCCTAGAGCCCCATGCAGCAGGTCTGTTCATCCTCACATGACAGGTTTTGGGGCACTGCCATTTTCTCAGTGCTGTTTTTTGGGGGAGCTGGCAGAGCTGCTTGTTGCTGAGAGACAGCTTGTAGGTCTTAAGGTTGCCCTGACCTGGCTACTCAGTAAACCAGGTGGCTTTTTCTCTGCCACTACTCTTTCTGTCCTCCTCCCCCCCAGTTCCATGCATGAGATCTTCCATGTGGTCTGATAATCTTTCTGGAACCAGCTGAGCCTCCCTCCCTCCCTCCCTCCCGCTGGTGTGGTCTGTCCCTGCCTGCCCCACTGCCTGGCTGCTCCATCCCCGGGCTGCAGGTGCTCACACACCAGCAGAAGAGCTGCAATGTGCAAACGGGGAGCAGTTACGTTTTCCCCCTGCGGGTTCCCTTTCATGTGTGCCAGACCAGTGTATGCTGCTGTTTTTCTTGAGCCTGACAGCCACTTTCAGCCAAATGATATTGCTGAGAATCTGGCTGCTTATTCCCTGAACTGAAAACCCCCAAAAGCCGTGGCCCTGAGGCCTCTTGGCCTGCAACCCGAGAGGGTTTGCCTCTTAGAGCATGAATAATTAAAAAGGTTCACAGATTTCTTTCTGTCTGGAAAATGGTCATAAATCGGGGCTTGTCCAGGGACTGTGAAAACCTGATCCCGGTGTTCTTGAAAGCAGAAGAACCTGTTTTTGTCTTTTAACAGGGAGCTGTTGGTATCTTTTCTGTATGGGCTGATTGGCATTTGTCTTTGCTTCCCAAAGTCTCTGCATTTGGAGTTTCTTTGTGATCTCCAATTATTTAAAACTGTCTGCAGAGATATTAGGTTCATTCTATGCTTCAACTACACATACATACACACCATTGCCTACTATATGCATGTCCTTCGTTAACATTTTCCATTTAAAATGTTTTCCTTGCTGTGAGTTACATGAACCAGCAAAGCTTAATTTTGAAGGGCCCTATTTCTCTAATGTTCGTCTGTAGATTCTTGGCTCGCATGGGGTGATTCCTAAGCATGACAATGGTGGTGATAAATACTGTCAGATTTTGTCTCAGGATAAAATTCCCCTCTGTACTTGGCCAGCAAAGGTAAATCAATAAAGCAGGCAGGCATTTTTGCAGGAATTCTTAAATGTCGCTCGCTAAGGGAAATGGAAATAGGCCAGATTGAAAGAGGAATGTCTGTGGCTACCTGTGTGATCTTAGCCTGTTTAACTGGACTACTTTAAAATCACAGTTTGAGCTAAGTCACTGAGTGGTGCCTCCTGTATACCAGGAGCTGCAGGAGCCTTGTGGACATTTTCGTTTTCCCTTTTCCTGGCACCAGTGGGGTTGCACCAGCTGGATGTACTTACAAGTAAATAGCGGGGCAGGAAAGAAGGTATGGATTTACTCTGCAAGTAGAAGAGAGCTAATATGTTGGCTGTGTGCGCTAGTATTTTAAATCTGAGTTTTGACCCCATAAAAATGCTGCATCTCTGCCGTATGTTTGATTATTACAAGAAGGCAATGTTTGGAGCCAGCAATGACCTAAATCAGTGTTTCTTGATCACATATGCAGTAATAACAGAAAACAGCCTTCTGCTGCAGTATTTTGTCTAGATACATTGTGTATAATTTAGAGCAGCCAGTGCAGTATCAAAGATGAGTTATTGGTTATTACAATATATTTCTTGGAATGGGGAATGCTCCACGGGGGGAAAGTGTGTGTCTGTATAGAACAGTTGCACTTTGTACCTAGATCATGTTCTTCAACCAAGAAAACCTTGTACCTTGCAAAAGCCTGGTATGTGTCAGTTGCTGGAGTAGGTGCTGGTAGTAAATACATTGTTTTTATTTCATCTTGTCAGAGTCTCAGAAACAGGGAAGTAATTTTCAAAATAGTAATGGAAGTTTGCAACAACTTAGGAGTATTGTGAGGTGTATTTGTGCTTTTTATTTGCACAGAATTTGTAAACCTAAGTCATGTTGTTTATATTAATTCCTGAAAGGAGCTGAGATATCTTAGCATGCGAGAGGATTTGACTTCCTTTTTGTATAACAAAAAGAATTTTATTTTTCTATCTAGCTAACAAAGCAAAATCCTATTCTTCTGCCGTAGGCTGTGGGGGCTCCTTTCCTTTTACATTTATTAGTCAGTTTAAAAGAGATTGTTGTGATAGTGCAGAAAACAGAATGGGAGGAGGGCAAGGGAGAAAATATCATAAAATTATTGAAAATAATAAATGGTCAAAGCAGTCATAAGATAAAGTAATTCAGAGGTTCGAATATTAAAAATTTATTTACAAGTCATTTCAAATATGAATGGCATCTTAACTAACCACTTGTCCTTTTTTCTTCCTTCCTGATTTCTTCAGTAAGAGGTGACTTTCACTTACATAGTTTCTGGCTGGATAATACAAGATTAATTTTGGAATGAGTTCTCAAATATGAGCTATAAATCCATGAGGATGAGGGTCAGCGTGGAAGGGGTAATATAACCCTATCTATTGTACACACATTCTTGCTGCATAAATCATTACTCAAAGAGATAATTATATTCTATAAGAGTAACAAGCATCTTTAAATATTGCCTCTCAGTTTTAACATGAGAATTCAGATGGAGTCTGCTTTCTGGTCCTTAATAAATTCGGGATCATGCCTGAGCATTTACCCATAGTAGCCACATGATGGCAATATTGCTAATCTTTAACTTCATTAGTTTAACTAATTTGCTAGCTCTGTTTTTGATTCAGAATAAGGTATGTAATTCTACTGAATAAATACTGAAGTTCTCTGATTTTTAGAGAAACTCTTTCTTTCATTATTTGACTCTATGTGCATGATACCCATTGCACATTTGACCCATGTTTACACCCCTGACCTCAGGGGAAAAAAGTGAACAGCAATACCCATTGATCTGTGACGCCACGTAGTGATAAACGTGCTGTATCATGCATGTAGGTGATGCTGAGATTTTGGGAATATTCATTAAACCTACATTAGGAGAGTAACAAAAAGAAGAGAGGAAGCATGAAACAAAGATTCTTCTCTGTAACTGAGGACACAGAATATTTCACAGTCCATCATTTCTGATAAAGCCTGTGAGAAAAAAAAATGCATCAAAACCATGTCTTGTTCTCTGTGTTAAAGAATGTGCAAAGCCTGGTATGTAGCCCATCAGTTGCCTGGCCAGGGGAGACATCTGTGGCCCTGCAGGGTCAGGGTCTGCTTCAGACTGCCCACTCAACGACTGCCAAACACGGGTGCCTTTGGAGTCCCCAGCAGAGGTGAAGGCAATGTAGAATGGCTGATGGCAGAGTCTTCAGAGGAGGATTGGGAAAAAGAACAGAAGCCACCTGTGGCCAGGGAGGTGTCCTTGCATGAAGGGAGACATGCCTGAGAGAGCATACCAGCACTAAGAGCTGGTTACTGAAGAGCAGGGGATATAGAGAAGGGCACACTGAGCCAGTAGTGATAAGAGTGGGGTGACAGCAGTGGGGATGTGTGGAGGGAAACTTGGTTCTGCATGGAAAACCAGGACACTGAAATCAAACCACTTTATGAGGCACTCTGTGGGTCTCTGCTCAGCACAGGTGAGTTTTTAAAGGCAGAAAGAGAAAAGGCTACTTTCCCCCTTTTTTTTTTTTTCTTTTTTTTTTTTTTTCTCTTTTTTCCCTTTTACAAGCTGCAGTGGAACCTGTAAAAGAATTGTCCCTAGTGAGAACCAGGCAATTTCTGAAATGGTACAGCTGTAAAACAGAACAGGATCTGGCACCAGTGAAAGATCTCAGCTGAGTTAGGCAAGATCTTCATTAATGCCCTTAGATTCTTGATGTGATAAATATGGGCAAATTTTGGCGGAGACTGGAGGAAAAATGTGTTCCTTTAGCCAAAGTAACTGTCATATCAACAAACATTTTGCTGGATTGTTATTTGAATGAGTATTTAATGTAAAACATGCAACCTGTTCTAATAAGAGCATGTTCATAATTTCTAGCTTGCTAGTCCTGTCCAAAATTCACTTGGCTTTACACTGGGTAAGGGATACCTTAAGAAGGAAATGTTGGACTGCAGCTACACTTGGCTGAAGCACACAGTACAACCTGAACAGCTGTGGAAGCCAGATTTACTGCAGTAAGTGAGGCTGCTAAAATCCTGACATTACTTTGAATTTTTTTTTTTAAATGAAAAAGTCCAATATAGAGTTTATGACTTTTTGTACAGTTATTTATTTTAGGAATAAGAGATCTGCCAAACACAGCAGGTAGTTAATACCCAGTTCAGACTGCATTTCAATAGGAAAGGAGCTAATGGCCACATCCTTTGGGTCTCTGTGATTAACCGACAGGGAGCTGTAGGTGGCTTTTTCCACATACATTCAGATGAAACATGAGTTGGAGTTTGCTGCCATTTAACATCTTGAAGTTTAAATCAGATGTAGCAGATAATTCATCTCATCTTCTGCTGAAATATTCTTTTACTTTGGAAATGAAAGATAGGTTCGCTGTAGGTGTCATCTAGCTGGGTTACAAATTCAATCCTTGCCTCTGTCCTAGACGTAGGTTGTGCTACACCTACTCAGCAATGTGTCGTGGTGCTCTGCCACCATCTGGTGTCTGAGCTGCACATGGGTGCTTGGAGTGAACTCCAGCTTTTGAGTGTAGGTCTCCCTCAGTATCCCACACCAGGCAGCAGTTTGCACTCAGCTCCAGAGGCCCTGTTTGGGCCCTACTGTTGACAGCTCTGGCATCTCAGGCTGATCTGGGGGATTACAAGTTTCAGTCACAAGCCTACTCCATCCTGCACCAGAAGGAGCTGGGGATGGGTGTCTTTGGTTAGTGCTGAACAGGCTGGTCACTTTTTGAAATCTCTCTAGTGAACCTGCCAGCATGTCATGTCACTCTCCCCTTTGCTTGGCTCGTCATAAAAAAGCAGGGATAACAATCCCTGCATCCCTCCTGAGGGTACTCTGAGGCTAAATCCATCAGTGCTTGTGAGACTGTCAATGATGCAAGCTCCATAAATATCCCTACAGGTATCACAGGACAAGACAATACCTTCCATATTCCAAGTATCTCAGAGGATTTCCTGGGGGTAATGAGTTAGATGCTGATAGTGCAGACGTGGTGCACGAATGTAGCCACAACTAGGCATTTATTAATACAATGCAATAGACATCAGAGCCTAGGTGCTTATCCTCTTCTTGGGTAGGACAATGGAACTATTTTCTGCTGATGTGACAACCCATCCAACAGGGCTTCTTAGGAGCTTTCTAACTTAAGATCACTGTTCTTATATAGAACTTATAAGATACGTTCTTGTCACAAGAGCTCATTACTTTGTTTCTACTCTGTTGGAACAAATTAAGCAATATTTTAAATTTCTCATCTATCTGTTAGAATAGTAGTTATTACTGTCAGAGAGATGGGCTGAACGAGTTTTAGGTCCCTTGATGCACAGAAATCTTTCAAAGCTGGCACGCAAATCCAGATATAAGGGTGTGGTAACAGTGAAGTTAAGAGATATTATCAAGAAGTTTAAGCTATGTGCTGTATTTTGTAGTTCTTTATTTATAAAGAGAGAAAGAGAGCTGCCCATGGTGTCAAAAATTTATGATTATTAACTTGGCCATCTTTGATGTGTTGAAACATCAGAAGAGATGATATGTGTAAAAAGTATGTAAGAAACATTTTATCCAGGCTTCCTTCAGAAACATCATATCTGTTTATAGTGAGTTTTGTTCTTAAAGAAAAGCTAAAACCTCTCCATTTCACTGAGCAATTGAGTTAAGTCTTCAACTGATCACTGCTGCTTTGCACTCTGTTAAAAGGCAGTAGTGATTAATCTATAATTTTTGGAATAATGTTTTCTGTCTAAAAGCACCCTTGGCATATGACTTGAAATGTTGCTTGTCTCAAGATTGTTTTTACACAACAGGCACTGCTGCTGATGACAGGAAAAGGAAAGTTACAGTGTTTAGCGTGTGAATGTAGAATCAATGCTTCATTGATGAGTAATGAAATATCAATTCACAAAAGCCAATAAAGTTGCAAGTTTTTGTCTTTAAAGAGTTTATTATCTAGTTACTGATGCAATAACAATAATGAACCATTGCATGGAAAGATGCATACAGATTATCTATGGAAGAATCAAGATACAGAATGAAGATGGAGCTTCATAACACATTTTCCTTAGAATTATCTGTTGTTTGATAATAGTTTGAAATGCAGTAGCAGCTTCCTGCAAGCATGGAGTCAACCACATTATTTTATCCTGGTCATACATTGTCAACATTTACAATTTGGTATATGGGTGTCAATCATAAATAAAGGAATGGATACTAGTGTTAACCCTGATGATGTCTGATTGCTAAAGATGGATCAAAAATAATAACAGCATGTGAAATGAGTTTGCTGTCAGAATGTTAGAAACAGCAGAGATCTTTTTAAAATAAGGAGTTAATATCCAGCCTGTCAAACCAGTGAAAGAATATGCAGAGGAGCTAGAGAATTCAGGAGGGAACCAATTGCAAAATGGACTTTTTAAATCTATTTTCTTCTGCTTGTCTTTGGTGACCCATGTTTGGCATTTCCCTTGCATTCCCTGGTCATAAGTTTGTGTGGTAAAATCAACAGGGCTTTTTTGTGCTCTGTTTAGTAGCTAATGATACCATCAGTTAGTATCTGAAACATGCAGAAATAGGAGCTCCATTCTTCATCTCTGAACAATATGTGAGATTATGCTATACTATCCCAGAGACTCTAAATGTTAAAATTTAGTTACTTCTTTAGGCAGAATGAGTGGTTTACTTCAGACACAGCCTAGCCATAAAGGTTTGGGAAATCTGACTGTACAACATATCGGCTGGTACTCCGCATCTATAATAAACTTGTTGCTGTGAATAAAGCCATATAATGAATGCCAGTCAATGCATATTCATCTTGCTTACAAAGCATCCTACAGGCCAGAGGTGGCTAGAGAATGGTTAACTATAATAACTGACCTTTGACAAACAGCTTGATGAGATGTTGGCTGGGAGTGAGAGGGACCTTCCATGATCTTCCAACAGAAACTGAATAAATTATAATAACCATGCTTTTGTGCCAAATCACTTTTACACTGGTTGTAATACTGAAGGAAAAGGTTTCTAAGGAAGATCCTGAAGATACTACAACCATGGTACAAAATGCCCCATGACATCTCCTTTCACACATGAAGGATTTGTGAAAAAGTACAGCAATAAAGATAACATCCAACTTAAAAGTGCCCAGAAAACCTGCCATTATAAACACACATTAAAAAACAATTGTTCAAATAAACAAGAATACACATTGCAAATCCCAGTGCACCCCATCACTGACAATTAGTGTAAGGAAAATACAATGCACCGTGCATAACATTGCCAGAAACATACTGAGCTTTTGGTTTTCATTTAGAATGACTCCTTTTAAGACCTCAGCAAGCCTGAACAGCAGGCTCATTGTCTTTGGGTTTCAGTACTGAAGCAAGGACCAAGGAGAGAAATCTTGCTTGTGTGGCACGAGTTCCATTGCAGCCAGGAGCCAGTACCCTTCCCCTGTGCTGCCAAGGCCCTCCCAGAACACTCTGTAGTTTGCAGGCATAATAGTGAAGATGGTAATCATTTAGGAAGAGGCTTTTCCAACACACTCCAGTCTGGCCTAATTCATAGAATCATAGAATGCTTTAGCTTGGAAGGGACCTCTGAAGGTCACCTAGTCCAACCCTCTGAAGTAAACAGGGACATCCCCAACTAGACCAGATTGCCCAGAGCCCCATCAAGCCTGACCTTGAATGTCTCCACCATCTCTCTGGGCAGCCTGTTCCAGCGGTTCACCACCCTCATAGTAAAGAACTTCTTCTTACTGTCTGATCTAAATCTACTCCACTCGAGCTTAAAACCATTCCTCTTCATCCTATCACTATATGCCCTTATTCTCAACCTTTTACCACATCTGGCCTTCCTGGGTGCTGGAAGCTGGCCAATATGCAGACCATCTCAAACAGTTTGTGAGATTTCCACAAGAAGATGTGAGCATCCCTCCTTTGGTCACACATTGGAGTTGGAGTCCTTATCGCATCACTCCTTTGTTCAAGCACTGCACAAGAAAAGGGCAGCTAGCTTTGGTGGCACTCCTCATCACTGTTTGGCACCCACCTGCAGCTGGAGGATGTGTAGCAGGAGTGCTTTCTCTAGTCAGGGGCATTGCAGACAGGATTTGGCATCTTCTGACTGTGAATGGGACTGGATTTCCCTCTGTATTGACCAATGGCTGCTGTTCAAAAGTTCACTAATTTGGTCATGTGTAAATGAACTGTGTGACACTTTTTCCTTGCTCTGGACCATGGTGTTCTTACTGTAAAATAGAGTGGGGTTACAAGTGGGTGGTGTTTACAGTGCTACTCCTAATTTCAGGAGGATTTCACCAGGTACATGTGTGTATAGTTATTATGCTGGTAACTAACTGTAGTTAAGTTTAAAATGTGCATTACTGGGTTTAGTGTTTCTGGCGTGTGGCCCATAGACATCAGTGATCATGTTACTGGGGTTATGAATTCTCTCTTTGCTTTGTTATATTGAAATAGCTGTGTAATGTAACTTTTAAATTCAAACATATTCAAAACGACCATGGGTGAAAAAAATCTGGAGTAGGGCAGGTGCAGCACCTCAGTTTACATTTTCTACATCTAAAGCCTGTCTTTAGTAACCTGTTACACAAAAATAATTTGTAATCCATACCCATAACATATACATTTCATAAACTGGTATGTAAGATCAGAGGAAACTGGAAGCAAGAGAGAGGCCTGCCATGGCTAGGAAATGAAAAACTTAAGAAATCCATGAAAAACAGAAAGACAAGAAACCATGTCATCCTTGTGTTGGAGTGAGTTTATTTTCATATTGTCTTTTAATGCTCTCCTACTATAGTTCTGTCAGACATGGCACACGTCATGCATTCAGCAAGACTGCAGAGCCATAGAGATGAGGTGCTGCTCCTTACTTCTTCCAGGAGACAGGATTACAGGTGTGATGTTGAGGACAAAGCTTCCTCCAAAGTCCCTAGCTGCAGCAGAAGACAACAGCAGCTTGGCTGAATCCTGGAGCTTATTCCAGCCTACCATTGGAGCACAGGTCCCTCCAGACAGACTGCGTTGATACTTTGGCAGAGCCACTGGCTCCAAGGAATAAAAGTACCCAAAATCTATTGGATGCACCTTGCCTCCCCTCCTCCAACTACCAGGCAGACATTTGATTAGCAGCATCCTCCACTCACAATAACAAAATTAGAACCAAAAATTAAATGCAGCCTTGCTCTACCTCTTATGGTCAGTTGTGTGTCTGATTCCCAAGATATACATCAGGTTTTGGAGCTGACAATCCAGGACTCATGGCAGTGAGTCTGCTCCACCTTCCAAATGTTACTTTGATGTCTTCATTCCTTCAGCAAACCTAACCTTTAGGCAGGAGGTGGGAAGATGGCCAGGCACACATAGCCCAACTATAAAGGGGACACTGTGCTCCTTTGGAGCTCTTTTCCCTCACCTTTCTCCTACCTGGATTTTTCTTCCTCCAGTGTTTAGTTTCAGATCTGGAAGCAAAGGCCCAAGAGTGTCTGTCTGCAGCCAGACGCTTTGGTACTCACAGGTGATTCCTTTGTTTCAGCTCACAACTTCTCTGCTGTGGGAAATGTGAGCTACACACGTACTTCTTTCACAGACTGGAGATCTTAGGTGTTTAATGGCTATTTCCCTCCTGCTGGCTTGCTGCCATCCCTCTCTTT
>NW_008596178.1:32939-61519 GCF_000691845.1 Merops nubicus
TTAACAATTGTTAACATTAATGTTAAATGTTGTGGAAGAAACCATAACCCTGTGATCCCCAGCTCACTACCAGCTTGCTTTAGAGGTTGCTTCTGCCACATTATCATCAGCCAAACAACAAATAAAGAGGCTGTTTTCCCTGGGATTTAGCTGTTAGAAGACATTTGCTTCCATCCAGTTTTTGTTGAGGTTTCCATGAGGTCAATGCTGCTCATCAGCACCCTCATCAGCTACAAAATCCACCTGCTTCTCAAGGTACTGAAAACATCAGCAATTCTTTGCACAAGCTTTTGAGTTCTAACTCTGTTTTCCAAGGCTTATTAATACTTCTTGACTTTTGCTCTCCTGTGTTCTCCATGTAACAAGTGCTTAGCTCTTTAAAATGTGAACAAATAAAACAAATAGGCAGCTCACTGCAAAGTGGAAATGTGGGATTACTCTGTCAGCTTGCCCTTTTCTCACACTGCAGGCCTGAGAGCAATTAAATGAAGCTGACATGCATTAGCAAGGCAGCCTAGTTGAGCCTGGATTGCGAGGGAAATGATGATAGCTCAAGCAAGTATGGATTCCAGAGTACCCCCATTAGGGAGCATTGATCAATACCAGTGATTATGACATTTTAAAAATAAAATTGATTGTCCTTGACTTGAGTGGAAGTGAGGACTCAGTCATACATGCCGCTGGTTACAATCGCTCTGCTCAATATGAAACACTTTGTGAAATGGTCATTGCAAGTCTTTTCTTGCCATCTCTCTTATAGGAGCAAAACTCTCATGACTTTGATTCTCTTTGCTCTAGAGGCCTTTTAGTTAAAAGCTCTATAATAGACTTGGAAGTATTGACAATAATAATAAGCTTATGGGTGAAAATCTGACCTCGGTAAAGTCAATCGAGCCAGAATTTCACCATTTTATATATCCGCACATATATATGAAGTATATACATATGCTCTTAACAGATCAAATCTGCACATTGATTCACTATTTTTATTCACTCTACTTTCTAGCAGTTTGCTTACTGAAGATCTTTTAGGTGTGAGCTAATGAAATGAATGTGTTTTCCTCATGCTTAAATTAGAAAATAAAATTAACAACCTTTTCCCCAAGGAAACCTTTTTCAAAGGGAAAAAGAAGGAGGTCAGTGTATCTTGACTTTCTTCTCTATGGAGCAATTTAAGCCCATTCACATGTTTGGATTTATGGAAAACTGTATTATAAACTGGCAGGTTTCTCAGTGAAGTGGGATACCTAATGGAGATCTACTGTGAAGAAAGAGGGATAACATGAATTTAGTTGAGAACCTCTGAGTTATGCTTGGTCAGGATCAAGCCTCACTAGGTTCAAACCTGTCTTCTGATGTCGTGGGCAGAAGAATAGGAAAGAATATTAATTAAACTGAGAATCAACAAGACTGGGTGTGTGCTTAATGCTAAGAATAGGAAATATGGATAATCAGAACACTTGGAATAAGCTATATGAATAATTTCGTAGGAAAACAAGTGAAAAAGGACACACCTCTTGCACTGCACACCAAAGCAAGACATGCAAGGAAGATGTAATATCTTTTAGTAGATCAGCTAAGGAGGATATGAAGGATAAGCTTTCAGCTCCTCTTAAGCTGCTCCTGGACCTCATGAAACACCTCACCCTTACCTATCATTCTTACATACAAAACATTGAACTGCAGTTTGTTAAAATACAGTGTAATCACAATCACACACATGAACGATGCCTGCACTGCTAAAAGGAATTCCTGCCTGCCTGGGTCCTCTCCTCGCCTCCCTGCAGTTCCTCCAGCAGGAGGGCAGGCTGGTGTTTCAGCTCTAGTGAGCTGAAGGCAAAAAACAGGCTGTACTTCTCTTTATTTTTTTTTTTTTTTTTAAAAAAACTGACTCCACGGAACTCTGCAAAAACCCAGTGGATGGACACAAGCAGAATCAGGCACATGGCAGCCCTTGTCCATTGCCATGCCCTGTTCCATGCTGCTGAATTATAGGTGCCCAAAGAGCACCTTCTCATAAACAACACCTTGATGGGCCAGGAAACTCACCCCCTCTCCTCGACACCCTGTCACTTATGATGCCACTGATGACCAAGGGATTAGTCAGCAAAGGAAGAGCAGTTGGCCAAAGCCTCAGAGCAACGCCTTGTTGCGCCGCCTCTGCAGGACTACCAGGGCAGGCTCCACGCTAGCAGAGAGCAAGGTTTGGCCACCAGTCTGTGTGGCAGCCTGGGAGGAGCTCTGGTTATCAACACCTACACTGGGGTGATTGCAGCCAGCCCTCTAAGGCTGCCAGAATGGATATGCTTTTCGTTTCAAATGGCAGCTTAAAAAAAGAAAGAAGTGGAAAATTATGTTGGTTTAAGCATGGAGCAGGTTCCACTGGTTCACAGCCCCATGTGAAAGAAACCATTTCCCACTCTTTACTGACATCAGAGCACTTCCAGGTATTTTTGCCAGGACTTTATAAACTGTTCTTCCTACTGTCACGTATCCTGCTCAGCTGGGAATTTGTGCAGTAAGAATAGCACTACACATAAGTATTCCCACCTCACAAACATCTTGGCAAGCAAATTAATTTGTCAGTATATAGAAAACATACTTCCTAATGAGACACAAGCCCATTTCCTGCACTTGGCCTTGTGTTCCAGTATTCATGGCTGTTCAAAACCCTTGCTGGAAGTTGATATCATAATGGCTTGGCTAGATCTAGATCTATTGTAATGGAAATACAGGAAAAAAAACCTGTGTAATCACCATCTTCATTAGGCTACCTTTCATCCTGAAAAAGCCATCCCAGAAATTCTGTAACGGACTATGAACAGTTTGACTTTGTTGTCACTAAGCAGTTATTGTCAAAGCAGTTTCTGTCCATTCCTTGCATTTCAGAGTCTATTATGTTTGCAGTGTCAATGAAGTTCCTGCACAATTTTTTTTTTTTTACATCATACATGATAGCTACAGTTAATAACACATGAGTTTATAATCCATTTTTATTGATTAATAACTAAAGCCTGGTCCTGGGTCATTTTAGTTATTTTGGTTTCAGCAAGTTTCTTAGAAATGCCATTTTGTTTTTAAAAACAGTGGTGATTATAATTTGCATCAATGCTGAAAAACAGTCTGTCACAATTTAAATCAACATTAAAAAAAAAAAAAAAAAAAGGCTAGGTGATGAGCCACAGAAAGGAAAGTTTGGAGTGGTTAAAAGGATTCCAGCTCTGAAGGTGCTGCCAGGTGATATTGTAATGGCAAACAGACTTTTTGACAAATGAAGTACATCGTGTGGTTCCCTCACAATTCTTGCAAGTTTGTGGGGTTTTTTTTGTTAACCCTATTAAATGTCAGTGTGTTAGTCCATATATTGCTCTGGAGAGACCTATAGCTTTCACGGGTTAACAGGAATCTAGTACTTTTGGTTTTTTTGTGATGGTTTACACCATAGCATATGTTGCATTGACTTCACTGTAATATGAAATAGAGAGCTCTGGGTTTCTTTGTTCATTAATTTGGTTTTTAATTGTTTAAACACTGTGGAATGTTTGCATTTTGCCAAGATTTGGAAGTAAATGTGTTGGTTTTATACTCCTCCTGACAGGCACTGTTTACGGTCCGTGAGTGCAACTTCTGCTGGCACAGAGGCTGCCTGGTGCGCAGAAGCCTGGCAGAATGGAAGTTCCCCAAATGCTGCTGGAGTAGATGGAAATATTCTTACTAAATCTAATACAGCTTCAGTCAGGACCCCAGGCGAAAAACACCAGGGCTCAGCCTAAGAAGTTTGTACATTTCATTACATGGTATTTGGGGTTAGGTTTCTAGAAACTGCTTTTCTGATCTGTATAATAATGCATAGATTGTGCAGAATGCTAAATCTGCTAAAGAGCTAAAACCCTGTTCTGTGACAAATTCCGATACTTTTACTTTTTAATTCTTTAAATAAAATTTGAACAAGCAATGTCTAGTTTTATTCTATTACTGACATAAAGCCCAATTCTGGTCCACTGAGATTGTTTGTTTCTGTTATGAAGCATCATCTTGTTTCAAAAATGTGCTAAAATTTTATTTTGATAAGGTCAAAACGTTGTAGTATAATTTTAAAATATTTGCTGTAACATGCCATCAAATACACCTGTCATAATTGACATTCACATTTCAAGGAACTATTAAAAAAAAAAGTTGCATCAAAACAAAACAAGTAACTTGTCATAACAAAACATTCATGCACTACAGAAATTAGAAACTTAGCAGGCAATCACTGCTGAAAATCACTGTCTCACCATGAAGTTCTTTGTTTTAGGCAAAACGGCACCTTTTGTTGGAACACTGCTCAAACAACAGGTTGTGGCCAGTTCCGCTTTAGTGCTTGTCACAGGGCAGAAACTACAAATCACACCATTCCTTTTAACAAAACTGCCCTTGAACTGCCTGCCTGAAAAACTCTGATAGAAAGTAGGCAGGTATGTACTGTCTCTGGAGTGTTGCAGCCTCTTTTCTATTTATTTTCCAGGTTTTGCAGCAAGTAGTTTTGTGTTTGCATTCTTTCTTTCTCCAGAAAGAAAGGAAAGAAAGAAAAGAACAGTGGTAAACTTTGTATCATAACCCTCATAAATTCGACGTCATCTTAGCTTTGTTTTATGCCGTGCGCAGGAATTACGAAGCAGATGTGTCCGCAGGCAGCTCTCGGGAACTCACACATAGTCATTTAATCTGTAGCCACTACGGGAAGCAGATGTAAGGGAAGAAGCATAGTTTCCCTTGTAGACAGTTGGTGGTCTATAGGAGGGAGCAGTCCTTCTTCCGCTGCTGGGCTGCGTCTGGTGAGGTGTCTCCTCCTGGTGACACTGGCTCGACGTGCAGAGCAGAGCACCACCGAGGATGGTCAGAGATGCGGAGATGAAGCCGAGGTAGAGAGCTTGACCTATCTCATACTTCATCCCGCTGGGAAGCGTGGGGTTGTAGAAATTTGTAATGACATCATTAGTTGTCCATGAAACAGGTACCAGGCAAACGAGACCAGCCAGGATGAAAAGGATCCCCCCCGAGACCGCGAAGGAGGCTTTGGCAGGAGTCCCCTTGGCACACCGGGTGCACTTCATACCGATGACAGCAACCACGCCTGCCAGCACGGAAAGGACGCAGGAAATCACCATCATGGCACGGGCGACTTGGAGGTCACGGGGCAGCGCCAGCTGGGAGCGGTGGACTTGGCACTGGTAGATGCCGGTGCTGTGCCAGACACACTCCATCCACAGCCCTTTCATATAGGCCACAGCTGTTATAATATTGGTGCCTACATGTGCCGTCCGCCACCAGTGTGGCAGAATGGTAGCAATTAATGTCCCAATTAAGCCAAGCAGGCTTAGACAGAAGCCAAGTAACTGAACGGCCGAGCTTGCCATGTTAATGTTTGTCCTGCCTAGTTCTCCTAATAAAGCACCTCCGCTTGAATTCCTTCGGAAAACACGAGCTTTTCTTGGAAGATATGCAGCTGTTTTACTTTGACACCTTCTGCTCTCCTAATAAAAGGTAATTGAGGAAAAAAGGAGTTAATTATTACCCAAATGCATTACCTCTCCAGCCAGTAAGGCGCATTCCAAGTGCAGTTAGTGCAACAATTAGCATAGTTATCGCTGTTAATCGGACTTTTGTGGAAGTAATGGGAAAGTAAGCTTCCCTCTTCACTTATATAAACAGTCTTCTGTCGCCCACTGGGAAGAAAGCTCAAGACAATTTATGAAATGGAAAAAAATATTTTAAATGCAAATATTCCTCTTCCCAGCAGACTCTTCAAAAAAACAAACATGATTTCCTTTCTAAAGCAGAGAATTAGCTAGTGTTAACACTTGGAATGAAGGAGATTTATAAAGTAGGGAACTGTAGGTTGCTTTACATGTTGAAAATATTCCCAGAAGGTCATAGCAGGACTGGGAAAATAATATGGATGTATTTGCTCAAAGTAGGGAGCAAAGTGAGTGATTTAAAACCTGTGGAAGAGGATAACAAGTATTGGATTAAAGTCACTTTCCTGACTTGCCAGTACGTCTTCATGTTGTGTTTTAATAAAGCGACTCAAAGAGGAATAGTTTTCATTAGCCTCTGTGGAGTTTTAGCTTATGATTTTAGGTTGTGGGCAAAATGACAACATGTGAAAACAGATGTACCTCATGGAGCTTCTGAGGAGCAACACCTTCACAGTTTGGTTGCTTATAAATTCTAGCTGAAAAACAAGGAACAGTAACTCTTCCCTCTGTAGAAATCGCAGATGAAACCGTCTTTTCCAATGGCTGCTTTGCAAGGTCTGTTATACATCATGCGTTATGTGTGTGGGCAGAAACATGATACTTTAATATATAAAATAACTGTTGCATCAAAATCCAGCTTGGAATTCAGAAACAGAAACAAATTTAGTCTCCAGTTCTGCAAAGACCCATGCGTATGCTGAGCTCATGTTCATAGAAGAAAGTGTAAGTGTTTGCAGGACTGGGCCTTAGCAGGCAAAGGGAGGAAAACCATCTGGCAAAACTAATGAAGACCATTAGAACAACAAAATAACACAGAGTGGGAAAAATGAAAGCTGGTTTACATTCCCCTTATCTCACTAACAAGGCAGGAGTGCCTGAGGTGTGAATCAGTGCCGATGTTTGCCTGCAGATCACGTCACAGCAGTACGGGCCTCTGCGTGACAAGATAGAGTATCTCTTCCCAAAACAACCCAGAATCTTCCTTGGACCTTGTGCCAACAGAAAGGCAAAAATTGAAGAGCACTGGGGTTGTATGGGCTAGGCAGGACAGCAATGCAGGCTGAGAGTCTGGCACTTACATATGCTTCTTTTCTTTTGTCTGTAGCATGTCTGCTGTGCATAGACATAGGATGGGGGAGAATGAGATGTTGGGGAGGATCTGTGGAGAAACACCTAGCCCTCACACTGGAGGGGAAGGAAAACCCAAAGACCGCCTTTCGTTTAGTGTGACTAGTCTTGGGAACATATTTTCTACGGTTTTCTGGCCTTTCAGATACTCTTTACATAATGCCTAAACGAAAATAACTGTGTTTATGTAGTTGTTGAAGTAATTTGTCCAATAGTGAGACAAATTTGCAAATAGCGAGACAAGTGCAGAGTGTTTTAAATCAACAGTTGTTCCAGACGGGTGTCACAGGAGCTCTCTGCATTCTGCCATGGAAGGTCAAGCTGCAGATTTCCCTCTTTGTACCAGCTATCACAGAGTACTGCAGTATGACAGGACACAGGTTGGGGCCAAGCACGGCACAAAGGAGCACAGCAAAAGTAAGCAAATGGTTATCTCCAGCAGTACTGGAGATATTTTATTTCTGTTCCCACCATGTGCTTGAGTAAGAGCTCTAGAAGTCCTCAAGGTATATTTGCCTTCTGGATTATTGGGATTTGGCTCATGCATTAAGCATAAGAAAAACTAAGCAACATTTTCCCTTTTTATATTGCTGTTTGCTTCCTGTGAGTTGCATTGTTGTTGTATCTAAGCATGCCACACACCTCGGAGAAACTTTCTCAATAATACCCCTGCAGGGCCAGGGAGACATAGACATAGCTTTGGGGCACAAGCAGGAGGAGGAGGGACCTACCCAGGTAGCACAGGGAATCCGCGGCTGAACTGGAAACAGAGCTCGGATCTCCCGTGTCCCAGTGCCATACCCTAACCCCAGCACCACCTTCCATATTCCTGGTCTTTGTCTGGTCTGATAGTCCCCCACTCCCTCAGTATTTTTCCCTGTGCACATCTGCAGATGAGTGCAATGTGAGATTATACTCTATCCAATTACTCGGTCCACACATTATATCCATATACTACGCACCATTCAAAAGAGTGCTCTACGTTACTCTTGCATGTTTGCAAACAGGCTTTCAAGGTCAGGCATCAGGCTTTGCAGCTAATCCCAGGGAGAACAGAATACAAAAGGTAAATGTGATTTACACTACCAGTCACGGGACTCCCAGTTTAATGGAGGTCAGAATACTCTGGGGCTTGGCAGCAGCTATTTTTAGATGTCATTAAGAAGTTATTTTTAAACATTAGCCATTAAGAACCTTCTAATTTAAGAAACCAGTGTTAATTAGCTCCACTTGCTTGGCATCGTGTTTTCCATGTGCAGCAGATGCCAGCTGCCCTCAGTGCTCAGTAACACCTTAACTGCTGTGGACCAGCCTTCCCCTCCCTGCTTGCAAGTGGCAAAACCAGCAGTAACTTAATGCATTTATCTCCAAGAACATCAAAGGCCTTGTTAAAATGTCTCACCTTACAGTTTTGCTCCTAAGGGGTTAGGCAAGGAACATGACCACCATAGCCGGATCAAGTGAGTGGCTGGTTGGATGTTTCTCATGGGCTGACCTAGTTAAAGACAAGAACAAACCAAAGCCATTTTTTTCTGGATGGATGGTGTTTGTTAATGTTTTTTTAGAAAGTCAGTCAACTGCAGCCAGACTTTTTGGCACAGTGAAGATGATGGCTGTCTGGGGCAAAAAACAGAGAAAGCTGATAAAAATGGCCTCTTACTCTTCAGGGGACACAGCAGTGTTACTGCCCAGTGCACAGCTGCCAGGGAAGGTAGAGGTGGGTTTCTCAAACCGAGCATGCTCCTGACACGGCTCAACTCTGCCTTTGACTTGATCAGCCAGATGCCCACGTCTTGGTGGTTGTGGAGTATGTGAGATGCAAGCTGCTTCTTTCAGGGGAAGCCCCTTTCAGTTTCAGTGGTTTCTGCTTGCACACCCTCCGGCAGCAACCACCTGGGCTCTTGTCCAAGCTCATCATCTCAGAGAAGTCATTTTGCCTTCATCCTCTTGGTGCAGTTTGGCTTGTACCAGTGAGAAGCTTCGAGCCAGCTGAACTGAACCCCTGCAGCAGACCTGGCTCCATGAGCGTTGTTACTTTAGGGCAGTACACAGGGTGATGGAGCCCAAAGTCAAGACCCCTAACCAGATCAAGAGACACCATGCATTTTTAGCCTTCTTGACCTTCAAAACCCATTTAAGCACTGAGTGACTGTAAAATTAGATGAGTTTGTGAAAAGAAACTGTGAATCTTTTGAATTTCCTTGCTCTGCCACCTCATACCAGCTTTATTTTTATCAGCACAAGGGTTGGAAAGACAACTTTTCCATACAAGCTTTAGTTTTGCCTAATGCCTGTGTAATAAAGGAACAGCCATAGCTGGGATAAATCCTTGACTGCTTTTCGCTGGGCTGTATCACAGCTGCATTAGCCTTGGGAGACATGGCTCCAAAGTAAGCTCCAAATAAACAGCAGAGACTGATGTCACTAATCTGGGTATTTACCAAGGATTAAATGACAGATGCATGTTTTACTGCTGTCTCTTTCATTGTTTCTCATTTTACTACTTCCCTACCCATATCAGTCTTATCCTTTTGTTTCTGCTCTTTCCACACCCTTTCTCCAGACCTGTGAATTGCTACTTCTCGTGCAGACTATGCGGTGCCTCTCATCGCTTGGTCTGCAGATGGTTCTGCCAAAGAATTTTAAATCAGTAATTTTGATATTTCTGTGTGCACCCTTACCCACCTATGTTTTCACTTCAGCCCCTCAAATTCTACACCGATTCTCTAAAAAGCACTAGAAATCTGCTTCATCCTCTGCTCTGGGAGTGCAAAGTGGCACAGTGTGATGTCCTTTGCAGATACCCTTACCAGCTGTGCTCCAGCGGAGAGTCAGGCCTGAAGTACTCCCCGTTGTGGACCTCAGCTGAGCCAGGCCCTTCAGTATATAGCCATTTTATGTACTTGCTTCATCTCACACAGCCTAAGTATTAAGGTGGGGCCCATGTTTGGGTGCTAGCTAGATCAGACCTTTAAGGCCTGTTTAGGTAGTATGTTTACGGGACAGGTGAGTGAGATTACTTGCTCCAACACTCTGACTGTTTTGCCTCCCCAAGCCCTTTCATTACTAACTCCCCCTGAAAAGCACTCAGTAAAAGGAGATCCCTCTGTGTATATGGGCCAGGGTGGGTAAATCTGGTGGGAAATAAGGCCTACCAGGCTCACAGCAAAATTCTCCTCTTTTTTCCCTCCCTCTTCATTTTTAAAGAAGAGATAGAGAAATCAATAAAAGTTTGAAAGGTATGTTGTAACCAACCCTGATCCTACACCTACTCCCACCCCCTCTCTGTGAAACAAGTCCTCACGGCGAACGCTGACATTGATCACTGCAGTGCAGCTGCTGCTCCACCAGATGTGCAGGAGGAGCCTTAACCCCTCCTCAGATCCACAAAGCCTCCAGAACTTTCCCCGTGTTGCACTGCTGGGTTGTAACTGACCTTGTGCCACTGCACTTTTTTCTCCTGCATGGATAAGCTCCTTCTCATGAGTGCCAGGGCAGTTTGCCTGCACAGATTTTTGCGTGTCTGTCTGGGCTATGGGTGCTGCCAGCTGCCAGTGGTACTGCCATTCATTAGTTGCTTGTTCCTGCCTGAGACTAGTCACACATCATCTCTGCAGAACTGCTGCTGGCTTTAAAATTCTGTCATTTTTTAAATACTCTTGAGTGGACACCAGATTTTTTTCTATCACAGAAGTATTGAACTTTTTTGAGTTAATTAGGGTTTTTCTAGAGATGTGAACCAAAAGATTCACCTTTGCCTTGAAATTCAGCATAATTCAACATAATTTTACTCCCCAGATTTTGGACTTCTAACACCACAGTTCTCCAGATAGCCAGTGGCTTAGATAGGTAGTATAGAAAGAGGTTTAGATCATCACTGGGATGAATTGCCCTCAAGGGCTTCTATCTGCTTTTGGGCGTCAATAGGGGCATCACCTCCTCATTGAGTTGCTTCAGACAGTGCCTGATCCCAGGCCTCAGGGATTCAGACTGCAACACGTTGCAGTTTGCATGGTGTGAATAGGCAATAAGGTTAAGGGGTGAAGGGATGCTAACCAGAATTCTCTGTGTGTGTGTGTGTGTGTATGCATATATATGCATATGTATATATTCCTAAGCTTGTACAGGTAGATATTTCTGGAACTGTTCACCTGGACTAGAACATTCAAAAGAGTCCTGTGATTTCAAGCAGCTTGAGTTTTGGATGTGTGGCTTGAGAAACCTTTGAATGTTCAAGTCTACCCTATGGTAGTCAGATCTAAGCTCTAAGAACTGGGAAGCTTAAAATCATTTGTCACATCTATAACTGGATCTCAATGTCCACCCATAAAATCCGTGGTATGGAAAAAGAACAAAAGGACAAAATTATTTGAGAGCTAACCACAGTATATGGATATTACTGTTTGGCTGGCACGTGAACAAGAGCTCTTGCACTTGGACCACTTGCAGCTCACATGACCTCATTTTTTACTGAACGTAGCCAAGGTTATTAGTTTTGAATTATAATAAACATCCACAATGTGGTAGGGGCTCCTCTGTATAGTATAACAGAGGAGTATATGATGAATGCTATATGTATAAAGTGTACTCTACATGCAATGTGGCTACTTAATTCTGCTCCTTATTTATAGTATTAATGTCTTAAAAGAGCATTGTAGCAAATATACACTCTAAACTTTCATTTCTTTTCAGAAAGTCAATCCTTTCACTGAAATTGGTTTACTAAACCTGGGAGGTATTTGCCTGTGGGACGCTGCTAGATGAACCAGCTTAATGTACTAGAAATAGTGGGCTCTTTTCTTACATGTTGACTGTGGCTTTGGAAGAAACTCTGTTGGAGTTGTTAGTACCTGTCTGGGTGATCTTAATTTGGATCCATCTGCAAACGCACAAACATTATGAAGTACTGTATACGTACATGACAAAACAGCCATTTTTCCCTTTGGAGCCTATCCCTTGCTCGGTCTGGAGTAATGGATTGTAGCAAGGGAAATGAGATGAGCAAGGCTACTTTTGAGGGTGTTTATCCATATTATTCCCAAAGCTCATGGAGAGTATTGGGTAAACTACAGGTGCCAGATTTCATTTTCAGGGGGCATCAAACATGACAAGCATAACGATTCAGAAATTCAGTGGGAGACGGGACAATGTGCTACGAAATACTCAGTACTATGAAAACAAGGTACGTGGTTCCACTTCCCAAATTGCGTGACATTTCTGATCATTTTGGCTTTTTTTCTGCATATGTAATACGGACAAAATTTCAACTGAGGGTAAATTCGTCAGTGCTTGAAACACTGATGTTTTACAAAGAGACCACAAAGCCATTGCTCTAAATTTAGTATAGTGGTTTATTGTAAGCTAGTATACAGGGGAAAGGTAAGATAAGAGTTTATCTCAGTATTTACACATGGTACTGGTGCGCAAATTTGTGCAAAATAAGGAGATGTGGCAATCAAAACTTCTGTTGTTTGCGTACCAGTATCTCCATGGACACTTTTACTTCCAGCATAAAGGTAGCCAAATCAACATCAGAGAGTCTCCCTGTGGCCTCGTGTTGGAAACAACTATATCCATTTTTGGAACATGATCTGCTGGAACCAAGGGAAGTCTGTGCGTAGGCTGGCCTTTTATCGGGCCCTCAGATGAAAAGGCCACCACATCTGCAGAAAGGGTTGCAGCCCGAGTGACGCAGAACTTACGGGGGGCTCTGTGCCCCGGAGGATTCCTGTCTGCAAGCGTGAGCTGGTAAATTAATTGCTGACCAGTCAGATTATGAAAGCCTAACAGCTAAATCAGAGTATTTATTACCTGAGAATACCACCAGATGATGGAGTTATTTTAGCTCGAAGGTCAGAAGCTCTTGGGCCAGGCTTTCAGCTAGCATAAATCCATGCACCATCACTCAGTGAAGGGAACGGAGCTACACCAACTTACACCAACACAGTATTCGGCTTCTGGAAGCTTGAGAGGCACAGGTTTTGAGCTCTGTCCCCGCGTTCACATGTGTGCAGCTTGCTGGCTGCCTATTGTATCCAACTTACTATAATTTATGACCAGAGACTGTTGTGCTTGCACAACCTGCCAGTTGCACGAGCGTTTCCCTCCAGATGATTCTTGCATGATTTTGCCCAGTCAGTTTTTAAATGACACGAGCCTTGGAGTTTCTAACATTTCCTGTGGCAAACTGCTCCACAGTCTGCTACGCTTCAGAGTTTAGAAATACGCCCTGAGAGCCAAACCAAATCTCCTACTCTTTCTCCCAGCAATGTTTCCTTGAATAAGCCTAAACAAACTACCTTATTAACATGTATGCCCTGCAAACACCTATTGAGGATTATCATACCTTTTTTATTATCTGTCTCACCTGAGATCGCTCTCAGTCTTCTGCTTCTGCCCTCTGCTCTTGAACTATTGACATTAATTAATAGTGCTTAAAATAGTTTTCAGCCTAATTTAATTTCCTCTTTGTTGCAAGGGTCTGTGATATATTTTGCTTTATGCTGTCTTGGCTCCTTCAGCCGTTACACCCGACCGATTGCAGAAATGGATTGTGCTACTCAGACTGGCACCAACCCTCTCATTGCAAAATCTTAATTTTTACTGCTCCTGATCAGTGTTCTATGATCAAGGTGGTTTCAGAAACTCCTTCCAAACCCTCAAACCCTTATTTTGTTAAAGACTGAAATCAAATTTACCAGATTGCCTCTAGTATAACCTGCAAGATGTCTGCATCTTCAGATATCTTCTCATTCCCAGGATTGCTGATGGCTTTCAAGAGGTGTACTTTCAAGCACAGCAAGCTCTCTCCTGACCCCCGTTCTCCAGGCTTAGTCCCAGGGGTGTTAGCCTGGAAAGGCTGGTGCTCTCTCATTGAAAGATCTAAAGGACAAAATATGCACCATCGCAAAATCTGAAATAAGATCTGGGCTGCCATGCTTCACTCAGCAGTCACGAAGTGGGGGGAGGAGGAGCACGGGGAAGGCCATTTGCTGGATCTGAGCTAAGCTGCCTGGAGTCAGCAGGATGTCTCCCTGTGCTTTTCTTGCACATGGATTCAGAGCACCCTTTGCCTCTCCCTTCTGCCCCTCTCTTGGCCCAATAAGCTTGCATCTCACCTTCTCACAGCCACGTGAGTATTCACAATCCTCTCACATCTTTTATTTTATTTGTTTGTCTTTTTTGGTTCCCATGTTTCCACTGGGAAGACTCCCAGGCAGAAATATAGGCAGCCTTTGGGCAGTGTATCCTGTGTGCCTGCACCTAGCCTTGAACACATGGTCAGCGCCAGAGCCTGGTAGTACCTGTGCTGCATAGGAGATCCACATGTATATAGTGCTACTTGCCCACGTTTGGCACACCCCAGGGGGTCAGCTGACAATGCTGCTGTGAGGGCATTTCTGGACAGACATTCAGCAGCCCCAGATCAGCCAAACATCCCCATTCTTGCTTACACAACACTAGGGTGCACTGAAGACATATCTGAGAATGGGTCTGAACTTGCCCTTGTTGGTGTAAGCAGAGAGCAGCTCCCCCAGGGTCCATCTAAGAGGGTGATCCATTGGAATCAAGCAAGATACAAAGATCTTCTCCCCTAGGTATTTGCCTTAACTTTGGATGTGTGACATGCTCGTGGGAATTTTACAAAAAGCATTAAGTCCTCACATTTGCATACCTTAATAGGAGACATATTTTATTCCCAGATTGGCTTAGTTCCATTAACAAGGCAGTGGCTGACTAGAAAAGAGCACAAGATACTTGTGACTTACTGCACAAAACCTTAAGACATTCAAGGAGCAACAGGCACAAACTAGAATACAGAAAGCTCCACCTGAATATAACGAAAAACTTCTTTGAGGGTGATGAAGCACTGGAACAGGCTGCCCAGAGAGGTTGTGGAGTCTCCTTCTCTGGAGATACTCAAAACCTGCTTGGATGTGTTCCTGTGCAACCTGCTCAGGGTAAACCTGCTTTAGCAGTGGGGGATTGGACTAGATGATCTCCAGAGGTCCTTTCCAACCCCTACCATTCTGTGAGTCTGGGCTTCTGGGGCACTATGTGTAACAAGAAAATCAGTGGAAGCACTTAGTTCAACGTGTCATCTTTCCTTTCAGCTGAGAGTGTGTGGGACTCCTCGCTGCCTCACTTTGCCTTGTATTTGCTTTGATAGCTATGTCTTTGATCACGTGTGAAATTCTCCCCACATCTTTGACACTTTCATTTGTGTTTCAGGATGACATCAGAATAAGTAAGGCCATCAGCCACAAACTCATTCATCTTTCCTGCAGCTCTCAGAGAGTGCTGTAATTATTTAACTTCTTAAAACTTTCACACTCTTACAACTCTCATAAAGTAGTTATTTAACTCTTGATATTTTCTCCCCAGCTGTGATGATTTAATCTAGCCTGGGTTTTGAAAGACTCAGCCAGGAAAATCCCAGAGCGCAATACAGCTCATTTATAAGGATCAGTGTTTCTGCAATACCAAGCCTGCGCTGCACTCTGCATCTGTCTTATCTAAACACTACCATCACACTGTATTTAGATTTTCATGGTAAGTTAAACCACAACACATAGATTTGAGAAAGTCGTACATCTGGCCTGGAAAGACCAGTCTGCATTTTAAACATTTTGCAGAACAGCTCCATATTATTAATCCAGGTAAAGCACATTTGCTTTGGGAGGTTTAGTCCTTTTGCCAGCAAGGGGGAAGCACTGCGGTCCCTTTACCACAGAAGTCCTTACATCTCAAAACCAAACCAAACCGAACCAAACCAAACCAAAACAAAAAAACAACACAAAAAAACCCAACCAAAATTAAGTCAGTTCCCAAACTATATATATCATTGCCTTTCAAAAACATCACAAAGTTGTTCTGATGTGAGAACTGTGCTCTAACACAGGTGAAATTCCCTTTCTTTCCCTGTGATGACTTTCACCTATAAGTGAGTAAAGAGCCAAAACAACTCAGCAACCCAAATGGTATTTTATATTTCCACACCAAGCCCTCTGAATTCCAAGACCGGGAAATTCTTATGATTAAGATGCCTCTTACAGACATTAAATACTCAATATAGTTTATGTTCCTTATTAATGGTCAACAAGAATACTTTAAAGTTTATATTTTACACAGAAATTGCAAGTATAAACTTCTCCCACTACGTATATTTGCTATTGCTGAGTTAACATTGAAAGACACATACTAACTTTTTAAATTTCCTGACTTTTATGATTGCTCAATTTTGCAACCTTAACATTATTTTGAAACTAGGATTGTGTGAAATTTTCCCCGAGAGACTAAGAGAACTATGTGCTTTTGAAACGTTGCCTTTCTGTAGCTAATTTCCCTGCTTTTGTTGGGCCTTTTTTTTTTCCAACTGAAAATCTTGCAGACAGGAGCAAAATCACAGAACCTCAAAAATAATCAAGTGTGTTTCTTTGACCCTGGTGCCTTAACTTTTTCTGCATTTGCTGGGGTGTTCATTCCACAGTGCAGGTGTACATCTGCTATGGATCACAGCCCTGTCCAGGAAAGCACTTGACATCACTAGAACCACTCGCTTGCCTAAGGTGAAGTACTTGCTTATTGGGCAATATCTTTAGAGATATTTAAACTTGAAAGGAAATTGAATTTAATTTTCCTATCGGTGCTTGTGGGATTTAAACAGGTGATGAATGGCTAATGGCTGCTAGTGTGCATATTCCCTGAACATGAGTGGGAAATTAATCCTTTCTGTCTATAAGGAGTCATAAAGTAACATAATAAGAAAGAGAAATTGTATTCATTTAAACCAAAACGCAGGTCATTCTCAGCTTGCATCCAGATTGTTTTGCATCTCAGGTCAGGAAGCTGTTTCTGTGCCCACTGCAGACAGGTTTTTTTACCCCTCGTCAGTTCGACATGACATCTGAAACCAAAGGGAGGGCAGTCAAAAGACAGCCCCTCAGTCCAGCCTGGATAGACCACGGCAGGGTGCAGTGTCAGTGGGCACCTGCTTCTCACCTAGCACATTGTCCTCTTCCCTTTGCAGCAGGAAGGGACTAGACACTCCATGCCTGTCTGTGATTAACTGTTTGATTACTAACCTTGAACGACACATGGCTCTACACTTAGAGCAGACGTGTTAACCGCAGGAAGTCACCTGTACGAATATGACCAAGAGTTGCAGTGGAAAACCATTACCTTTCTAAACAGGGACAAATAATTTGTGCTACAAAAAGTGTAAAACTTTGTGGAACCAAAGGTCTTCCAAAGGGCTCAGCGTCATACAGGAGAAAATTATTCACGCTGCTGGTAGCCTGGTGTTCAAAAATACGTACAATGATGGGGTATTTAATTTGGGAAGTAGTGGGTGGTGCAGGTTTCCTTTAAATACAGTTTCCTAGACCGTGTGCTGGTGTCTTTTCCTGTGCTGATGAACGTATCTAGTTTAAGTGCTGAAAGGAACGGGAGACATTTTTACTGTGTTCCAAAGAATGGGAAATACTGTTTCATACATTTATTTTTTATTCATTTAGGTGCTCTCCAGTTGACTGCTGCAGATGCCTCTGTAAATATCTGCAAAGCAGGGACCTCTTGGGAACTAGAGGCTGCTGATACACTGTGCCCAGAAGCCAATGCAAATAGAAATAAACACAATGTTCTATATCTGTTTTCATTTCTTTCTTTTTCCACTGTAGCTGCAGACTTTTTTTCCCCTGTCTCAGAGGTGAGAGATGCCAGCACCTGATCTGTGGGTGCTACAGGCTACAGCAACCCTGCCTAGAGTGGGATGGAAGGTCTGCAAGGAGTGGGTGAGGTGGCTGGGACCATCCTGCCCCAGGATGTGCCCTCCCCACTTTCCCACAGCCAGCTGTGTTTCAGAAGTCAGTGGGGATCACTCCATACCTGCTCCCAAGGAAACAGAAGAAAATTCTGGTGCTCCAGGTGCCATCAGGCTGGCTTAGTGAGAAGCCTGGGGCACTGACAGCTCCTTAAGGCACTAAAAGCACAGGATGGCCCAGGGGTGATGAGTGAGAGTCAGCTGGAGTAAGGAATGCTTTTTTCCCATGTTGCCAAACTAAAAGATCTGAAGAGCTTTCACCTCTTCCTATGTCTTTAACAGAAAAAAAGAAACCAAAACAAAGCAACAGCCCCACTCCCTTTCTCCAGTCTCTCTCTGCCCTGCAAAATGAAGGCATTTCTGAGCAGTGTACCCCAGCGTGGAGCAAGTTTTTCTGTGGCAGAGGTTAGTTGCAGTGTCAGCTATTGTAATGCCTCCCAAGGATTTGAGCATTAGAGCAACACTGCCTGATTAGTATCACTATTACTAGTCTCTTACTACTATTTCCAAGGTGGCAACATAAGTTTCAGAGGCAGCCACATCTTCCAAGGACTTTATCAGTATCTATGAGAGAGATGGAAAAAGCCTCATGTTACCCTGGCTGAGACTAACACAGCAATTAACCCACTGGTGCTTCCTTGATGATGAAAGCTCCAGACCTGCTGGCTCCAAGGAGTTACTTTTACTGTATCAACTTTTCACATGTAATAAAAAGTATAGCCACATGAGAAATCGAACTTATCTGTGTACCCCCAGGTTTCAGAGAGCAAAAGACTTCTAAACTGAGTGTTGTGATTAGAAGAAATAAGGAAATGAAATCACTTAATGGGAATGTGCAGTGCATAGAAGGAATCAATAAATAGTTCCCAGGAGTTACCAAGGGCCCTTTAATGCTTTTTGGACCTAAACTATCTAATCCCTGCCCTTTCTGTTTTATTTGTCCTCTATCCTACCATGTATCGCTGGAATATAATGCATCCTGTGAAGATGACAGCAGCTGCTCAGTCCCAGGATGCAAGGTACGGTAAAAGGGTCAAGTTTTTTTATGTTACATATCAGATTATCCATGAGAACCCTCTGGCTCTCCCCAACCGCTTTAAAGCCTTATTAAGGATATGGATATAAGCCTGTTTCTACACACACAAAGTTACCTTCCTTTTCCTGGGGCTTAATCTATGCTACGGAATAATCATCCTCTGGGATTACCCAGTAGCAGTAGTTCATCTGGATGCTGATAGATAAAGCAGTGCAGTGTGGTGGGCTGGACGGCTGGTGAATCGTTTAAAAAGCATTTATTGCAAAAGAGAAAGGAGGTAATAAAAGCCTACAGGCCCTCTTGGTGACATTTCTGTGACCTTGCTGTGACTAGCAACTGGATCTGTCCCTAGACATCTTCTGACTTACCTGCCTGGGTTTCTTTCACTACAAAAATGGGATGAATAAATGAGGGTGGAAAACTGTCAGTCCTGAATTCAGCACCCACTGAATGACACTGTTTGCTTGAATTAGTCCTGGGCCAAGATTTTAAATCTGGGTGGTGTCAGATTATGCTCTTGTCCCTGATGACAAAAATAATCTTTCAGAGGACGTGATCACTAGGGTGAATGCCAGCTGACCTCAGCTGATGAAAAACTCAGAGAGGAACAAATGAAAGATATCGTTTGGGCTAGCAGATGATTTTAAAACAAAGTAGTGTTAAGTAACACTGGTCTTCAGTTCTTTTTGTCTGGTAATGTCTACCCAAGCTAAGGAAGGTAAGCCAGCAATCAGCAGTTCATGTCAACTCATGCCTCTCATTCCCTATCACATGGTCAGGACTCTTGGTGGCAACATTTTAGTTTTGACCCTTAATAACACCCTATATTCAGCCAGAAGAATGGTCTATCTGCTGATATTTATCATTGTTGGAAAAAGTCCAAATGCTTGTATGTGGGCTTGTTTCCGTGAAAGCTGGGCCAGACTTTAAGAAAACTGAGGAGTGCTTCAGGCTTTGCCCCATTCTCCTGAAGATCAGAAAAGATTATCTGTGGAACAGATAAGTGTTACTGGATACCACAAACACCCTATCTGAATTCTGAACTCAGGATATCCCTACACCTAGTAATTCTGTGTGCCATCAACGTGTTTGGCGACAGGATCACACCAAATCCTGTGTCTGAAAGTGTTTAATTTGGGAGATTTGGGTTATGGTTTAGGTCATGTTTATAGCTAAGTGTGCATCTCAATATACAGCAGTCTCTTTGTGTGAGTTTTTCTCATTCTGTGGCTCAAAAAACGTATTTTACACAGGAATATAAAAAATTGTATTGAACTGGATCAAAGATCCATCCACTGCTGTGGTCTGTCCCAACAGTGCCAATAGCTATGATTTAGGAGAGAGAATAAAAATAGAAAAAGTATATCACATTGTTTTTCCAGAATATTGTTTCTGCAAGCTGATGATCACAGATCTCTTAACACTGAAATGTTATCTTAGTGTTTCACCTTAATGACTTTTTCTCTCATTATTTTGTTCAATCACTTTTCGAACCTATGTAAGCATTTAATATCCAGTGTCCTGTGGCAGAGGATAAAGCAACGGGTTTTTTTCTCAATGTTTTGAACCTGCTATATCCTAGCTTCACTGTATGTCCCTTTCTTCCTGTATTAGGCTAGTCATTCCTTGTTTACTGTCTTTGCACTGTTCATGACCTTGTAATATACAGATTCAAATGCAAGGACAACCCAAAGTCACTGAGTTCAGGTCTACATAGCATCAGGAGATATAAAATGGTTTGGCTTTTCGTAGTGAAAGCTGCATTTCCACCTATTTCCATTTTCCACTGTTTTCCACCTATACAACCTGCAGTTCTCTACACAATAAAACATAACAGGCAAGAGTTCTTGGCAAATGGAGGTAAGTTATTTAATGCCCATTGAGAACCTGTCCCCATATGTTTAATAAATGCTTTCATTCAATAAATGTATACTCAGCTTTAAGAAATATGGAAAACTACGGGTTTTTTTGCATCAAGTGCCAAGATAGTAATAATCTGGCAAGTAACTGTTTACTCAAAGTAGTAAAAGGCCAGTGAAACCAAGACTCACTGTTACCACTATAATAATAATTATTTGCTGGTGACCACAAGTCTTCAGTGATAATTTCAGGTGCCTCTGGTATTTTTCAATTTTTGCTAAGTGCCAGGTGACTCAGAGTCCAGCTCTGCTGGTCTTTCTCACACTGAGTTTTATCTGATTGCAAATTAGCCTCAAAAGACTTGAGTCAAAGCAAAAACTGACTCACGCTGAGGAACAGCAGCAGAATCTGATCCTGTGTTGTGGGTCTCTAAATGATTTTTGAGTAGCTGGCACCAAGGCTTTATTTATACCTCTAAAATACTGGAGGTCTGGGTTTATTACCAAACATTGTTTTTAAAAAGTCGTATGTTATTTCTATTAGATTCTGTTTGTAAAAACTACATATTCTTAGGCTCAGTAGTGTAACTCCTAAAACAAAAAGTAAATGACAAATTCAGACTTCTGGAATTGCGTAACTTCCACTGAGAAAATAACCCAGAAATCTCACCAGCCACATCTGTGTATATCACCATTCTATTATTATTGTTTTACTAGACTGGAAGTTATTATGCCTTATACCAAATGATCCAGGGGGGGGAAACAAAGTCCTTATTGACAACCAGTGATACGGGGAAAAAGTTAAATCAATAAAATGAAAAATTATCTGACAATAATTACAGTTGCAAGGCTTGCTTCTGAGCAAACTATGAAAGTAATCTGAACTTCAAATCTCTGTTATTATACCACTCTATTTTAGATCTAGAGCAATCCACTTTGGCCTGGGAGTACGAGATGCTGAAATCACATTCAGGGTAGAATTATATCAAAAAATATGCTAAAAGCAAAAAATTCAGGAAGGATGCTGCTTAAGTAGATTTTCATTGCCATGGAGCTCATTCACAGAGAGGAACTGCAGAGAGAACCACACCTGTGAGAAAGTAAAGACAAACTTCTCTTTGCCCCTGGCTGTCTTCAAGATGCAAACTCAAAGAGATTCACATACAGAAAGTGTTATACCTGCTGCCAGTGTAAATCAAAATAGATCAACAAAATGGCACCATTTTTAGCCAGCTAACAAAATGCATATGCACTTGAGGATGAAAAGACCAAAAAGTAGGCGAGGCTTATGTGGTAGCAGGCACCATCACTCATAAGCTGTTGGGTGTGTGCTGAAATTGATGGGAACTGGGGCACTGGGACCTTTCTGGGTCCTAAAGGGCAGGCCACTACACTATGACATTTCTTTCTTTCCCTCTCTGAGCAAATAAGAAAAATTACCACTGACTCTTCAGGAGCAAACAGCTCGGCAAAATCTAGGGATGGATGGCCAAGACTCAGTTTTGCCTCCTAGCTGGGACCCCAACACCCATGCACCAAGGAGCCCATTGCAAAATCCCTCCATCACTGTCACTACCACAGGAGAACTCCCACCTGCAGGAGGGGCAATGAAGAACCTGAAATAGCTCACTGAATGACAAGCAATTTGTAGCTTGCTTCCAGGTCTTCATGCAAGTGACACTAGGTCAATGAAAGCTTTTATCATTGTTTGTTTGGGAATGTAAAATCTTCAGGTTTACTCATTTAAAAAATTATATTGTCAGGTAAGCAGAAATAGGTTTCAATAGCCACTGTGTGGAAAGCTGTGTTGTAAATGGGTGCTAGTTAATGTGTCTGAGGGGCCCTGCCCTACAGTGGAAAGGAAGGGCTGTGTAGGTCAGGCTGGGCAGACAGGGTGTGTGAACACATCTGCTTCCCTGGCCCAAGGACAGCTGAGGCATGTTTACTCTAGGGGAGGCTTTCTGTGCTCACCCCAGCAAACGCAATAATATTTACTCACTACCTGCCTACATCTGATCCTTGATCTCAAAGAGATTGACAGGGGAAGGTAGATAATAGTGATAATGATAGTGATAGAAATAGTGATAGAAAAAGAGAAATGGAGATACGGAGATATTTGGTCACACAATAGATTGAGAGGAGTACTTGGAACAGATTTCCACATTTCCAGTTTCCTGAAGAGGAAACTTCTCCAGATGGAGCTGAGAAACCTTCCGAGGACATGAATTTAAGCCCAGATCTTCTTTGTCACTCCCTAACAGCAAGTCTTCAGGACAGGCTTCGTGGTTTGGACTCGAATACCAGCAAAGTGAGTGAATATGAGGGAAGCAAGGCTTTGTGCTGTGGCAGTGGCTGCCCATTACATTTTGAGACTGTGATGCTGCATCTTTCACTGTCTGGGAAGGCTACCAAAAGAGAATTACAGTAATTGAAAAATGTGGCCAAGAGGGCAAGCACTGCTGTTGAGGATAATTGCAAAGTAAATAAGGGTGCATGCAGTATTTGCAAGTTTTACAGACATTAAAAGAAGGAAAACGAAACTACTCTCATGACACATCCAATACACATCTTTCCAGCAAGAGCTCAGAAATGAAAATAACCAAGTTAATAATATTAGAACACTTTCAAACTGCATTATCTACTAAGACACACAACACAGATACATACTAATCACCCTGCTCCTTTGTATTTGCACTACATTACCTGTATTTTCATCACAGGAGATATTCTGAACCCAGAGAGGGATATCATTTGAATCTCCACCACAAGAGTTCAGCTGTAGGATATCAGCGTGCTGATGATAAGATATTTCGTATTTAGGATGGTCTGAGTGAGGCCTCACAAAGTATTCTGAAATGGCAGAAACAGTCTAGATTTCAAATCCGTCAGTACTACCTTGCAATGACTTTCAACTATCTGAGTGATGACTGTTTCCATAAGTGTCAAAAGCCACATAAGGCTCATATCAGAGAAAAACTGCCAATGATCTGCAATCAACAATTTGAAAACCTGCTGAAATATTCTGCATTATGAAGGATCCATGACATACAGCCTGTAGGAGCTAGCAGAACCAGCAAGCAAGAGTTCTACACTGGCACTAAAAGGAAGCCAGCTGGTAGGAGTGACTCCACCCAAAGAAACAGGTGTCTTTTCCAGAATGGGGCAATCTGACACCAGGGGCTGACCATATAAGCCATCTCAGAGGCCTCACAACAAATAGACTCAGGCAAAGTAGTTCCTGTGCCTCTTGATTTTCTCTCAAAAATTTAGAGAATTTATTAGCTATGAAATTCTTCAGAGTCTCATAACCCTCCTGTTTGTTGACCCCGTCAAACCATAAGCTGGGGGAACAAGACCCCGTAAGGTAGGGGCCACCACTACCCCAGCGGTCTTAGTCCCTCCTCTTTCCCATGCCCTGACAACACTTTTCCTAGTTGTCTGCAGTCTGGAGAAAGTTGAAAACCAGATACAAGGATCTCTCTTCTGGAGAATAACTAGGGGAAAGCAATTGGGTGTCACAAAAAGGGGGAGGCCAAGAGGTCTGCAGGAGCTATGATTTCATCTCTGTTGGAAGGACTGGCCCTCCTGCAGCTAAGATGGATGTGGACCTAAGGTCTCCATTGCTCTTTCTGTTTCAGGAAACCAAAATAACAACAGGAACACCTAATTTCATCTGAAACTAGCCAGGAAATTGTGCCCCTCATATTTGGATGTGGAACTTGGCTGAGCAAACTATGCTTTCATCGCCTTCAGGTTAGACTATTGCAAGCAGTAAGTTCTCATGCTGAAGTTAACCACAAAAAGGCACTCAGAACCTGTAACTGGTTCATAAGGCTTGTCTCCTGAGTTGAACATGCCAAAGAAAGCACTTCACACCAATGCTCTGCGCTCCCTCCGGACTCCTGGTCCAGTTAAGCAACTGGCTTCAACGACCTTGTCTTTCAGCTGTAGAATCTTGAAATGGCCCAGACATGGCTCACAGTCCATCTTTCTTCCTTCTTCCTCTCACCATGATCAGTAGGGGCAGCAGTTAGGCTTTTCCAAAGCACAGAAAGAGATATAGGAGTCCTTGTAGTTTTTCATTGCTGTGGCTTGAGCTCCTACATCTCTTGGACATTTTTGAAAATATTACATGTCCAAGGGGCCTGGGAGTCTAAAGTACGTAGATCTGCACCAGGCTGAGGCATTCCCAACTGCTGAGCCAAACTTCAAAAAGAAATTTGGTTTAATTAAAATCAAGAACATAGTATCCCATCTTCCTGTGGTGTACTCGACATCAGAAACCAGGTGATAGGCACTTTCCCTGAGAAGAGATAAATTGAAACCTTCTCCATCCTTCTAAAGCTCATGCAAGATGGCAGGTTGTTGATTAGATTCTCCCTGGAACTGACTCACTGTGGAGGGTTCATTATTCTACTTGGATTCTCTGCTTCATGCCGAGGTAAAAAACAAAAAGTCCTTTGCGTTTGGAAGTATCTCAGAAAACAGGAAATAACATTTTCCAAAACAGTCAAGTACTATAGGAGATAGATACATCCTTCCCATAATAGTCTGCACCACAAAATTCAGAAGAAATAGTCACAGTGTGCTTGTCACTGTATATTTAAGCGGCAAATACTCTCATAAAGTCTCCAGTACACATAGCAAATTCTATTGTTGTTTTCCTTAAATGCAAGCTTTTTTTTATTTCCCTTTTCAATTATTTAGAGATTCAGCTGAAGGAGTTGTGGACAAACACACAGAGGCACACAACTGATATTGAGAAGAAGTGATGAAAAGAAAATAAGGCTCCTGGTAGGTGAAGATTGTAGAACTCAGATATGAAGCAAACAGTGGTGGCGTAAGGAATAATGAAAGCCACTGTATGGGAGTGAAAAGGGGATGGAAGAGGACACACAGAGCCTTGCAACAATAAGATGAAGTTCCTGAAGCAGAAAGGCAGGGAAGGGAGATGTGCAGCAATACAGGGGATGGAAAGCAAGAGCTTCAGATCTGTTAAAGACATCCGACCTGCAAAGATGTTCTTCCTCTTCCTGCATTCCTTTTTGTTGTTGTTCCCCATGACTCACACATCTCCTTTTGCCTCTCTCTCAGGGTGTTTTCATTATGTAACATTCTGTATTTGAAACATCTTGAAAAACAACAAAGCCAAAAGTATCATGATTGCCATGGCTCAAGCTAAGTAGAGATAAATGTAAAGGACAGACTGCAAAATCAACAGGGTACATTTCTGGGGGCCCTATCAGAAAAGTATTTTGATTAGACACTTGTATGAATGTGGAAAATACAATTCTACCATCTTGCAAAATGGCAAGGAAGACATAGTGGGTGTTAATCTCTCCCAGATAAGTCTGGTGTGGTAGAATAGATCAAACCCAGTGTATTCATCCTGCTGTATTACAGTTGTCTTCTGATTTTACACTATACCTTTCTTAACAGCTTGTTAAAAAAACCTTTCAAGAATCTTCTAAGAAGTGGTTTGCATTGAAGCAGTTAATTACTTTTGAGAGTCAAGCCTTCTTGTCTTACTCATGTGAATTGCCAGAAAGACCCACCCTGCAGTCCAAGAAAGCAGTTTTACTCTTTAATGTAAGCCCTAAGACTGATTGAACTCACCTACATTTCATATGTTGCACAAGTCAGGTTTCACATTTGTCCTAACCCCATGTTTGCAGTCCATTTAAAAAACTCATTTTAATTCAACAAGGAACAGACAAAATTTCTCCAACCATATTAACCGTTACTGACCAACACTTCACTATACAAATAGCAAGCAGAAACTATACAATAACGTAGCAAAATCTGGGACCCTCTGGTGTGATTTCCCATCAGGGAGTGCACACTGATGCTACAGAAGTGCATAGAGCTGCCTTACAAGCAGCTGACCCACGTTCAGTTCCCAGCTGGTAGGGACCCAGGGTGTCTTTCTTGCAGTCACTCTGTGACCAGTCTAGCTTTCTGGGGGTAATGAGATGGTGATGGGAGAGGTATAAGGAGGGCAGATGGTGGCACAGAACCTGAGTAATTTCTTTCTATGTCTTCTTTTATATAAGCTGTAAATAATTTTGTGACTAGAGATGGTTACAAATAGACTATTGGCAATTCTGCTGTAGGAAATTTAGCCCAAACACCAAGTTAGGTCTGTCTGGATGTATCTGACATTTAACTCAAAAGACTGAGGCATAAGACATGACCTGTTGCTTTTTGAAAGTGTTCCCCCAGAGGACAACTACATTACAAAACGACCACCTGCAGAGATCTTCTTTAAAGACAGTGGAAACCTGGTACACTGAGCCAAAGGATTTACAAAGCTAAGTGAAACAACAGCAGATGATGAATTTCCCCACAAAAATGCTACTGACCGCAAGGATGGGCAAAATCCCACCTGGGGAAAAAATGTGCAAATCCTGTTGCTTCATAATGACCATCCCTTTGAATGTAATGGCAAGAAAAGATTATCACAGTTATAAGAAATGTTTCACTGACAACAAAACAAAAATGCCAGTTTTAAGGCTGCAACAGGCATGGCACGCCATTGCATATAGACCATAATACAAATTGGGATCTGCTGGACTCACGTCAGGAGTGGGTAATAGAAATTGTCTGTGTCAAGTGAGTTTCCAGCAGAGGGTTTTCCAAACAGTTTGTTCTTGCTGAAGCCAATGGAAAAGGTACTGTGGCCTCCAGCATCTAATTTTCTTGTTCAGAACAATTTTGGAAAGCTCCACTTCTCAACAACTGGCATTTGTATGGCATCCAGAAACAAGCCATAGGAAAAAAAAGCATTGGGCAATTTGCTATGAGGCCTGCCTCTCTATCTGGTTTTACAGATTAAAAAAAAAAAAAGGATAATGTTCCAGCTGGAAAAGTTTTAACATCCTTCTGGGCTTTGTGTGACTAATGGCAATACTTTGTTGGTTACTGAGTATTGCAAATGGAGGCTTCAAGCCAGTTCTTCATAAACAGCTTATTCTAGCAGCGTGGTGCTGATAAGTAGTGCTAATAAGGGAATCTTTAAAAGAATGCTAAAACTCACAGCCTGGGATTGCATTCATGTCCTCAAACACTGTAAGTGGATCCTCCTATATAATAAGGGCTTTTACAAATCACCTTCTTCCTCTTGGGAAAAGGAGGAATACGAGAAACCCCTTAACAACCACCACTACTAAGCACACACTTCAGTGTGCTCTCCAACAGGAAAGGACTTAAGGATCTTCCTTTTCTTTTGCACAAATTAATTATCATCACTTTTGCCTTTAAGCAAACTTAGAATAGATCCAAGAAGAACTACAAAAATATTAAACTACAACAGCAATATTGACATAATTTTTAAAGTTGTAAAAGTCAAAGACCAAAAGTTGTAAAAGTTTTCAGACCAAAGGCTGAAAAGCTGTCTTTACCTCATCAGTCAAGCACAAGGATTTATGACAGCACCCACTGCCTGCAAGAGGAGGAGTGAGAAATAATAACTCTCACTCAAGCTCATGATGTGTTGTATTTTAGGGGATGAACAGAAATAGTGGATTTGGTTTTATTTCCTCTTACTTCTGAGACTAACAGTGAAAGTAATTAGAGTCTTCTGTGCAGGACCTAACTGGTTCAAGTCTTTTTTTCTCTTGCACCTTTTATCCAGATACATAGTGACAGCCAGTGAAATAATTCCATCTGCATTAACTTTGTGAATAACATTAACCACATAAGTTTCATATCACATACATCAATTTGATGTGTGTGCATGAGCAGGTACACCAAGGAACAAATGTTCTGCTTCTTCAAAATTTAGCACAATCTTGAAAATGTGATACCAAACAGAAAGCATCAAGTTTTGCAGTGGATGTTTTCCGCTCACATCAAGAATTTCAATAATCAAATATTGCAAGATAAGGTGCAGCGTGAGAGGTACCAGAAATGAAGTTCAAATGTTACTAACTTTGTTACAGACCTCTACCTTGTATCCATCAAATGTTTAGGGTCAAGCCTAGAAGCAGGGAAAG
>NW_008596178.1:61550-66336 GCF_000691845.1 Merops nubicus
CTAAGCTCCAGAGGAGAGTCTCCAGCTCTACCTCAATGGGAATTTAAATGCAGGAGAGAGTGGAAAGAAGCAGGTGAAGACTTAGCCTTTCTGTCTTTGGTAGAGGGAGGGTTAGCAGGGGGACAGTGTAGCATATGTAAAAAATTACTCCATTTACTTACTTCTCCTTGAAAGGGCTCCAATTAAAGGAGGGGTCTTGATGTTCCCCAGTTTCCCAGCTGTGGCTGCCTTAACTGAGCTTATCCAAGCATGTCTGTAACTGTAGTGAAAGCTCATGTGAGTATGGTTTTGGTTCTCAAGTCCTTTTATGCTGGATAATGTTTACTTTTTGTTATTCCCAGAAGAAACTGAAACAGAAGATACTTCTGTCTGCTCTGCCCAAAAGCTCCTATCTTTTGGGGCAATTAAGCAAGCTAAGTCCAAGGAAATTTTGGGGAAGGGGTTTGTAAATAGTAACCTGTGGTACTTTTGTTTCTTACAAAGCTGAGATTTTTTTTTTTTAAATAACTAGCATACCTGTTGACATCTAAGTTCAGCACCCATATCCTTTTGAATGTCCTGTTCAGCTCTAGTTGGGCTCCTGTGAAGCCAGATTTTGGCACCTCCCGCAACTCCCTATCTCCCAGAATGGTACCTGCCCTCGCATTACAGAGGACACCTGGCCTGTAACAGGGTAAGCTACAAGTATTTGTACTTTAGTAAGAAGTGGGCTGGGAAAACTTGTTTCCTGTGAAGCAGTGAGCATCCTTGTGGTACCTCTGCACTGTTTAGTAAGTGCAGCTCCCTTGCTGTCTTCCTAACACTGGAAGCATTCATAAGGAAAGTTTTCTCTGCCTAGCTGCTACTTTTCATAAAATTCTTAGGAACCTAATATCTCAGCAGCTTCTGTTCTCTCAAGTCTGCTTGAAGCTGGTTGATAAATTCAAAAATATTGTGGAGGAAGCAATGCATAAGCAAAGTGATGGCATAACCCACAGGGGATCAGATCTTCAGTGTGTATTTTAAACATAGTCCCAATTGCTCTGCTTTACTATACGGGAGAAGTAACATCCAGGTCATAGGTTTATACTGAACAAAAAGCTAACAGACAAAGGCTGTAGCAGACAAATGCAGCCTTATTGATGACATTTGCTATTTCAGTCATATAATTATGTATACAACTCAGGAACAGAAACACCATTGGGTATTGGTTTTTTTAAGGACTCACGAATGAAGTTCAGTTATTACTTAAAGGAGAAATACATCCTGAGTAGAGAGGAAAGGCATAGTGATCTTCCAGAATTTTAGTTTTGTATTGCGTTTACCTCTATTATAAAATTCTTAACATATTCTCTCCCTCCCATGGAAGCATAATAGCAATATTCAATCCAGTTTTACAATTTCCATGCTGCATCTAAATCCTTCCTCATCCTGCTTGCTTCTTATATGAGACTTTTTGCCTGACCTTTTGTAGAGTATACATTACTGCTCTCTAGCTTTGTCTCACAAATAAACATCCCACACCTGTGAGTGGAATTTCATCTGGGCAGGAAAAATGGAAACTTCTCCTAATGAAGAAGGGTTTGTGCATGTCTCACTGCGCCACCACTGCTCTGAGGTGCACTACTCCATGAATGCAAGCAGTGAGCTGAGAAATCTGCACCAGCAAGATATTGTATTGAATAGACTGCACTGGTAGAGAGCTAGGAAGATAAAGGGATTGGGTTCAGGTTACTGCATCAGCACTTACCCCAAGCAAAAATGTAGGCCACTGGATCTTAATAAGGTAGATGCCCCTATTCCCCTTTGCTGGCTTCTGTAATAACTGTAGAAAGGTTAGCAGATTTTTGTAGTTCAAGTGTGAATTTAATATCCCCTGTTCTTGAGTTCCCTTGTTAATTACAGCTCACTTCATCACTGAGTGTTGGGAAGGTAAGTTTTACCCTAACAGTTAAATGAGAGTAGGAAAAACTATCACAAAAGAAGCACAAGCCCAAACTGCAGAAGAAGCAGACGTAGCACCTGCTTCTGCATTCTGTGAATTAATAAGTTCTTGGGGTTTATTACAGGCTGGTTCTGTTTAGTGCTTGGCAAGGATGTGTTCAAATGTATTCAGAAGGAGTGTGTGAACCAGTTTTCTGGCTCCTTTCAAACAGTTTCTGCTAGTCAGATCTGTCTGCACACCTCCAAAAGCTAGGAAGGCTCCATGGAGCTTTGGTAAAATAAGATGTGACCAACAAAATGCTCACCAAAACCTGAAGTTTGTACAGAAATTATTTAAATACTATGTGACAACTATTGCAAAGTGAAACCTTGCACATCTGTGCATCTTTGGCCTGATTTTCTTTTCAACATGCACTTTTTTTCATTCTTGAAAAAGTCTGAGTATTTCACAGGTGGACTTAAAATTCAGCATAAACTTCTGATGTTGACTTCTACAGTCATGGAAAGGAAACTGTTTTGAAGCAATCGGTAAGGTATCAAAAAATTTCATCAGCTAGTGCTATTTAGTTACAAACAGAAGAAACAATGCCAAACGGTTAAAACAGCCCTCTGTTTTCACAACGGGCTAGAACAGACTGCTTTTTCCTGGGTGAAAACAGCCTAAAATCACTCTTCCCCTCTCTCTCTCTGAAGTCTCATACTTTCTAAAAAGATGATGTTGCCCCAATTTTTTCCCCACTTTTTAATGACTTGGGGGGAGAGGAATCTTCACTTGGAACAGCACTAAATAAACATGATACTCATAAAAAGTCAATTTGTGCAGGAGCTAGAATTTTTTAAAACCCTGACTGATTAAAGAAATCCAAGGCTAAACTTACATATTTCATTCTACAAACAGTCAGCTTTATAGGCCTTGCTTAGGAAAATATAACAAGCAGGTTTTGTTATTAATTCTACCTCATCCACACATTTAATAGGAAAGACAAGAAGTGCCTGTTTTCCACAGCAGTGACTTACGCTCTCTCTACAGTTCTCTGACATCCCAGAAACATGCTTCAGAAACATCAGCACAGAAGCTCATGGTGGTAATCCCTGGTGGGCTACCAGTGCTAAAGGGTAATGCCCCCACACACTTGGTTAGAGCTGCGATGTGCCGCGTCGGGAAGGGAAACGGTATCCCTGCTGCTGAGAAGCCGCCGGCAGGGAATGACATGCTCACCCAGAAAGGCTGTCCTGCTGTATGCCGAGCAGAGAGCTGACCTGATTCTGCATCAGCTGGTTTCCTACAGAACTCTCTCATATCATCTGACATAGATCACCGGGAGATGCTGCGGAGGACAAGGCTGGTAGCTACCAGAGGGCAGAGCTCAAGGAGACCTTGAAAGCAGGAATTAGAAACACATCTTCCCACATATAAATGCTGTAGGCTGATCCTTTGCTTAGGAGGAGTCTTGTGTCAGTAGCCAGCTGGTAGTACATGACCCAAGCTGTCTAAATTTGTCATGGGAGAAGAGGTGTCAGGAAACAGAGCGTGCCTGACTGTATGGTGGAGGATGTAATGCTGGAATGGGAGCATCAGGTTCAGCTGACTATTTACAGTCTCCTAGAGACAAGGAGCCTGTGAGTTTTGGAGAGGTGGTCACTGAGATGGAGACAACAGTGCAGCTGGGCATGACTGGCTAATATACATCATTAACTCACTTTTTTTTACCTACAGCAGTATGCTTTACAGCATGAGAATTCACCCTTCAGTGTCAGACCAGGATGGGTAATTGGTTTGCCTATCCAACTCCCTCTCAAACCCAGCACCAGAGCCCATGTTTTCTTGTAACATTAACTTGGAGGGACATAGCTAAACTAACAGAGAAAGTTGCATTAGGAGTAAATGCAAGTATTTTACTTCTATTCTTCCTTACCCCTTTCTCTTGCTACTTTCCTCTACAGAGAACCACTTGCCTTTGCAGGAAGGTATGTTGGGTTGGCTATAGCCTTTGCAGTTGTCTTTTCTTTCTCAGACCCCAAAAGGGGACTTGTCAACTGCACCTGGAAAGTAGGTAGGAACTGTGGACAAAATAGAGCCGGGGCAAGGAAGAGGAATGGCAGAGCTATTTCAAAAACAGTAAACCTTGTGCAAGTATAAATATTCTTCTCCAGACGCTCCATTTGTCTTGATGTTCTGAGAGCTTGACATGATGGGGATGGATTTGCAGTGAAAGGCTGCAAAATAATTTGGTGGGATACAGCAATGTTCCTCCTTTTAGGAGCTACTTCTGCAGAAAACTGTGGTGAAGGTTAATCCCACATCATCACCTGAGAAACACTATGGGTACAGTGACAAATGTCCATGAGGAGCAGAGGTTTTATTTTCTTCTAGCCCCTAATTGCTAAATATGTATTTTCAGGATGAGAAGACAAAATGGCCTGTGCTGTAGGACTGAACTTTGATGAATGTTACAGTTCCTAATTCAAAAAGAATTGGAAGGCTTTCAGGGGCTACGGTACCTTGTGGACACAGTTAACATTTCCCATGTTGGAAAACACTTTATCTCGGGGAAAAAATAAAAAAAAATTAAAAAAAAATTTACCCTTTCCCTTCCCATACAGAATACCCTGCAACTATTGCTTGTTTGGGCTTGATAGGTAAACTGACACAGAGGAAAACACGATGAGAATGTCACCTGGCCTCAAAACCATGTGAAGCTGGGGTTGGATGCTCTCTTGTCAGACAGCAATGCATTGCTGAGTAGGAGCAATTAAAGCCAAGTGTCTCAGCGCAAGTTGCAAGAGCTCTTCTCAGACATCTGCCTGATGGTTGAAAATGAGTGGCCTGCAAAACGTTCCTTTGTACTTTTTTTTTTTTTTT
>NW_008596179.1:0-9111 GCF_000691845.1 Merops nubicus
CTGGTCCCAGCCCCTGGAACCATGACAGCAGGTTAAGCATATCAGAGAGGAACTGAGATGGATTTAAAAAAAGATGTTATGACTGTCAAAATTTTCACAGAAACTAGTGTTTACATACAAAAGAGTCTGGGAAAACAGGAATAAATTATTGAGGATTATTTTGGTTTACATTTATTTAGTTATATTAAAATCCATATTTTTTCCAGAATTTTATGCAAAATTATTTTAGCTATTATATATTTGGGGAAACATTATTTATTTATTTATTTGTTTGTTCAGAATATATACAAATATTTAACTGACAGTGTACACGTGTATAAACACAGAGACACACACATAATCATAGAAACATTTAGGCTGGAAATGACCTTTAAGATCATCAATGTAACAAGGAAAGCCTTTCTTCAAGTACATCAGTAGCAAAAAGAAGACTAAGGAAAATGTGAGCCCCCTGCGAGACAAGGTGGGTGCCTTGGCGACAAAGGTTACAATGAATGCACACTTACTAAATTACTTCTTTGCTTCAGTCTTCACTGCTAAGCCTGGCCCAGAAGAATCCCAGTGCTTGGAGGTAAAAGAGAAAGTCTGGGGAAAGGAAGACTCTCCCTTGTTCAAGGAGGCCAGTCAGCCTTACCTCCATCCCTGGAAAGGTGATGGAACAGCTCATTCTGGATGCCAACTCTAAGCTTATGGAGGAAAAGAAGTTTATTGGAGTGGTTAATAAGGATTCACTAAGGGGAAATCACACTTGACCAAATTAGTAGCCTTTTACAATGCTGTATGATTGGCTGGGTAGATGAGGGGAGACCAGTGGATGTTGTTGACATCAGCAAGGCTTTTGACACTATCTCCTATAACATTCTCATATGGAAGCAAGTGTAGGTTAGGTGAGTAGATGGTGAGGTAGATTGAGAACTGGCTGAACGACAGAGCTCAGAGGGTTATGATTAGAGGGTTATATTCATCAGTCTGTTTTCATTCAATGTATTCATCAGTGACCTGGGTGAAGGGACAGAGTGTACCCTTAGCGGGTTTGTTGAAGATACAAAATTGGAAGGAGTGGCTGACACACTAGAACGCTGTGCTGCCATTCAGCAAGACTTGGACAGGCTGATGATAGGTGATGCCACATCTGGAATATTGTGTCCAGTTCTGGGCCTCTCAGCTCAAGAGAGACAGGGAAGTGCTTGATAGAGTCTAGCGCAGAGCCACTAAGATGATTCAAGGAGTGGAACATCCCCCTTATGAGGAAAGGCTGAGGGAGCTGGGTCTCTTTAGCTTGGAGAAGAGGAGGCTGAGGGGTGACCTCATAAATGTCTATAAATATGTCAAGGGGGTATGTCAGGAGGATGGAGCCAGGCTCTTTTCAGTGACGTCCAATAACAGGACAAGGGGCAATGGATACAAGTTGGAACATAGGAGGTTCCATAAAAATATTAGAAAAAACTCTTTCACGGTGAGGGTGACAGAGCACTGGAACAGGCTGCCCAGGGGGGTTGTGGAGTCTTCTTCTTTGGAGACTTTCAAAAAAAACTTAGGTCTGCCCGGGTGGGGGGTGGAGTCACCATCTGTGGAGACTTTCAAGGCTTGCCTGGATGTGTTCCTGGGCGATGTACTCTAGGTGATCCTGCTCTGGCAGGGGGGCTGGACTAGATGATCTCTGAGGTCCCTTCCAACCCCTAACATTCTGTGATTCTGTGATATGCATAGGCATCTAGTAGTAGTTCAAACATCCTTGATGCTTCTGACATTTATTCATATGGGGCTGTCAAGCCCCAGAGGAATCCCACATCTGGAGTAGATTTTGGAGGCCAGACCTAAAGGCAAATCAAATTATATCAATGCCTGTATGCTCCAGATTCAAGACATGTTTGGAGGGGATATCAGAATTAATGCATACCCTTCTTATAGGATTGCTTTCAGCACCATGGCAGTGACTGTTCTGAACATGCAGAAGCAGTTGTCTTCAAAAAAGAAAATGAATAACTTTTTTTTTTTTTTTTTGTTCTGCAGTGTAGAGCATGGACTATCTATTTAAAGAACAAGCTGTAATTTCTTTTCTTTTTCTGCTTTCAGCTACTGTTTGCTGTTTCAGTTCTTAGCATGCATGCCCTTTACTTTTTCTAGCTATGTGTGAGGACAAAACATTAATCTTTCCAGAGAGCAGGAAAGATTTTTTTCCCTATAGTATTTTTCTCCACCCTGTGTTGTCTTCCCTGTACTTACTGGAAAGTGTGTAGTGTTTTTACTCTTTCTGCTATATAAAAGTCAGTGTAAGGTCAGAGCCCCAGTGAGTAAAATTTTACAAAACCTTAAATGCTGGCATGTGTAATCTACAAGAACTTCACTGGTACCTTTCATCTGTTCTTGCAGCCACGTTACTTTATGCAGGGGAGAAAGCTTATTAATAAAGATATACAAGAAAGTAAATGAGACAAGAAAATAAATGAGTATTTACCAATGGGGGCGGGGAACAGTACAATCCTTACTAATTGGTTATGACTGAAGTTTAATAAGCCATTCAAACAACTACATGCCTTGGATTTGCTGAGCTCTAGAAAGTTGAGTGGCTGTTTGGTTCTCAGTCTGGACGAAAGCTTAAAATGCAGTAGAATTACTTGAAAATTTAGAAACTTAAATTATTGGAATATAAGTGCAACATGGCAGATGAGCTATTACAAAGTATACTAAAGACATGGACTGATTACAGTTATTTCAGCCTTTAAAGATCATCATGCAAATGCTCAGCTAGCCCTTTAAATAGCTGGACTGAAATAAGTATGTCTGTGCACTAAAACTTCTTGACACTCTACAATATTGGTCCCACTCCTCTATTTAGTTTGTGACTTAGTAAGTGAGAACACGAATGATAGCACCAAGAAATGGGAGAGGATATATTTCACTTTCTCCAGCTTCATAATCTGGAAGGTCTTTCTGAGTCAGCATGTGTCCTGTACACAGCTTTACTTTTCAATATGTACAAAACACAATGTCTTACTGCCTACTATGAATTTATGGAATCTCAAATTAGCCACCCTTACTGGAATAAAGGGTTTCTAGCTTAGTGAAATGTAGAAACATCGTTTATAAGCATCTCACTATTCTAGTCAAGATTTTAAAAATAACATGCTAGAATTAATACTCCTAAATCCATTTATCAAGTCATGATGCATATCATAAAGGTGGTATTGTTTATTACTGCTGTGGGGAAAAAAATTAAGAAAAAATCAAAACCCCCTAACATATTAACAGGAAATTAAAGATCTTCTGTCTGAATGCAGTTTTGAAGATTTAATTTTGTATATTGTGGACAACACTTTGTGCATGCTAAGAAGCAGAAGGATTCCAAGCAGAACTTCCCCTGTTCTGCAGAGAGCAGAACTGTTACCACCATAATGTCTTACACATGAAATATTGCCTTAATATATTCCAGAATTAGGATCCTTCTTTTTGTTTCACATTGCTGATTGATAGTTGAGTTCAAATCTACTATAAGGCCAAGATTCATCTTTTGGTTTTTTGCCTTTTAGAAAAAAATTATATGGCCTAGTCAGCCCTAATTTTTAATTTTCACCTTATGCTTTGCCATAAACATTACATTTTTCTGTATTCTCTGACTGAAACTCTGTGAATTTCAATCTGCACACAGTAGGCAGTGAGACAAAATGTTTTGCCCATATTGAAAAGTAAACTGAAATTTGAAATTCTCTTAATTTAAATTTGTTGAATTTTGTAGGAATTTGTCAAAATGACCTTATAATTTTAACCTGTCCTTGAAATGACTTCCACCTCTTCTACTGTAATGTCATCCATTTACACATTTGATCCATTCCAACTATTAACAAAAATATGAGAGGTGACAAGGTACAGGGCAGATCTGTGAATAATGACACGAGAAACCCTCCATCCTCCATCCTCCTAAGATATAGGTAAACCCATTAATAACTACTTCTTCAGAGTAGGTTTTAAATGTATGATTACACCTTAACTGCATTTTCTTAGCTTGCTTATAAGAAATGTCATGCATGGCAGTGTCAAAAAACTTAATGAAGTCAAACTGTATCAAGCGTACTGCTTCATCTTATTCACTTGGCCTGTTAGCCTGTCAGAGAAAGAAATTAGATTACTTTGACATGATCAGTTCTTGACAAACTCATGCTGTCCATTTTTATCACCTTATTATCTTTGAGGTACTTATAAATTGATTTCTTAATAATTTTTTACAGAATCTTGCCAGAGATTGGAGTTAGACTAACATGGCTATAATGTTCTCGGTTCTTTTTTTTTCTTATTTTTTTTCCAACTTCTTTCCTGAGCTTAGACATTGAGCTTATTCCTGTTAGAACTAAAGATAATTTTCCAGGGGTCTAGACATTTTGTAAAATAAAAATACTAATTCAGCTAAGCTGCACAATTTCAATTTGTCTACCCTACTTTATAAAAAGATACACTATAGTGTGTTCTTTCTGTATTCTATTGTATGATCATAACATTTCATAAAGTTAATGTTCTTTATTAAATAGTCATTTAAAAGGGGGGAGGAGGGGATTGTTTGTTTGTTTTTTTTAAAGCAAAGAAGGCACCGTTTGTCTCAACCTTTACCTAATGCAATGTTTGTTATGTATCCTTGCTCTTTTTTCTTGTCTTATTTCCAGTTTCCTTCTCCTAGGGCTTTTATATTCCTTGTTAATGGAAACTCATTTTGCACCTTAGTCTCTCTGATTTTACCCCAGTATGCTCTTCTCTTCTTTAGGCACAATCATAGACATCTACCTGTGTTTCCATTCTACATTTATGTATCTAATATTTATTTTCACACCCTTGAAGAGTTTCTTATCCTGTATTTTTCTGTTAATATGCCTCCTACCTTTGCTGTGCAATGCGATATTCTGCCGTGATGAATATAATCTCAACTTTTCTGTTTCTGCCAGTTCATTCACATTCCTCCATACCTTAAACTCTCTCTCTGAAGCAGGTTGTCTCTTAGTTCTCTGAGTTGCCCACATTGGCTTTTCTGGATTGTATTATCTGTACTCTTCTTTTCTTCTACTGTCAATTCCTTTGACAAGTCATCATTATTCACTTTTAAGTAGTTTTTATACCTGCAGATTCTCAGTCAGTATTTCTATATGGATAGAACAAATTCTAAAATAGCATTTTCCCCACCAATCTCTTTTCTTTATAAAGCAAAAATCAGTTTTATTAGAATACTGTTGTGAAAAGAAATCTGAAATCGTTAGTGCTGTCTTTTGCAGCAGTACATTTGTTCCCTGCTTATTACTGTTGTCCTGAGCCTAAACTTTCAGCTGAGAGATGTGAAAGCAGCCAGGCACTGATGTTCTTCCTCTTATTATCCAGGATGTTGCAACATCTGATGTGACCATGGCAGTACATAGTGTGTTGCCAGTACCCACATGGAAAAACAGCAGGAAAATTATGAGGCGTTTTGAGTGAGACTCTCACACCAGATTTTGTTTCTGGAAAGGAATCAGTGTGGATTAGTACTTTTTCCTCCTAAGAAATCTTCCAACAGACAAGAGACTTTGTGTTCTGTCCTGGGGAATAGGAATTGTTAGATTTCTTATCCAGGGATTCAAGTCATCTTTTTCCCTATCAGTTTTGCTGTAACCGTTCTCATGCAGTACATGCAAACAGAAAGGTAAAATTTCAGCATCAGCCTGACTCTATTTTGGATCCAAAAGCAGATGACAGTTTTTTAGTTTCTATTTGTATTCACTGGAGAATTGGTGCAAGAAGGTCAGATTACCACAAGATAAAATTGATGCTTGCCATATGGTGACAAAATCTGATTACAGAAGCTCAAAAGATTTGGCATCACTGAACCCCAAATTGTATATGTAAACCCCATTTGAATTTAAGCATGCCTCCTCGTGCATCTTTAATATTGAAGCATAGTTAATATGTGAGTGAGTTACTTTGCTGTGACATTTTCTATTAATATGTTCCAAGAGAATAATTTTGTAAGTTCATATGGCAATTTCAATGAGTCATCTCGGATTTGTACTTTAGGACAGACTGCCTTAGAATGAACACACAGCTATTATCTCGCAGATGTCTGTGGTAAATTTTTTAAAAATTACAGATGCAACTTGAATGAGCAGGGAATCAATTATGAGCCACAGAAGTTCTTTCAGTGTCTGACTCTAATTATATTAATTATGAAGAAACACAAGATGTAAAAAATGTCATTTCCAATAATCAAATAAGGCCATCTATATTTTTTTTTAAAAAAAGAAAGTTAAGCATGTACCCTTTTTAAGCAGTTAATTATAAAGTCAGAGCTCAAACACACATTTTACTTGGTGACAACTGCAAAATCATACTTACTTCTTCTTATTACTTGTTGCTATCTAATTTTATTTAGTGTAACCCAATTTATTACAAGGAGCTATTTCAACTTACTATAAACACAATAATATGGCTGCTTATATCTCTAGCCTTAACAGAGTTTCCATATAGGTCTATCAGCTTATAGATTTTAGTGAATTTAATAGTATGGACCTTGCTTTCAAACTATAAATAATGACTTTGAGCCATTATTTACTATAAGACGTATCCACAAAGACAAGCTTTTGAGAAAGACAGCCCTTATGAGGGAAAATAGAAATAGACTGTCAACAAATGAATGACATGAAAAAAGCCCTTAGTTGCAAAGTGAAGATAATCATATAAAATAGTTGCCTCTAATATCTGGGTGAGGATTTCATGTCCATATTCTCAAAAATATATATTACTGTACTTTTACATTAATTTTAACTAATGTGGCAGGAACTCTGTGCACTTTTATTGTAACAAGAAGACAATACGCAGAGTACTCTTAGTCCACCAAGTAATATAAGATTATAAGGATATGAATGCATGTAGAATCATAGAATGGCTTAGGTTGGAAGGGACCCCAGAGATCATCTAATCCAACCTCCCTGCCGTGGGAGACTAGACCAGGTTGCTCAAGGCCTCATCCAATCTGGCTTTAAACACCTCCAGGGAGGGGACATCCACAAACACTCTGGGCAATCTATTCCACAGCCTTGCCACACTTGTACTGAAGAACTTCTTCCTAAGATCTAGTCTAAAGGCTTCATATATCTATAAGGTTAATGTAAAATAGTTTAGTGAATCTTGCTTATGTATTTGTTTGAAATATCTGCCCAAACAATTAATATTGCATTTTTTTCTGGTATCATGCAAATGGTTTGTGATTTTAGATTGAGAAGCATACATTAAAAATGTGGTGAATTGCTTTCATCAAGTCAAAAGCCACTTTAAAAAAACTACAAGGGGAAAAAAAAAAAAAAAGGAACGTAGAAAGCAAGGAAAACATTTAGAAAAGTAGAAAAAAAAATGTCAAAGAACTGCAAGCATCAAGGATAGCCACTTTCCAGAGAGAATATGTGGTTCAAATAGGCCTAAATATTCCCTCTTTCACCGTCAATAGGGTTGAATCACATCCAAAGGAAGCACTATTGGTTAATGTAGGACATCATACCCATTTTGCATCAAAACCAAAACCTTTCCAACCTGTGAGGTTAGCAGTGAGTTTGACAGTAATACATATGTCTGTTTTCTGGTGGCTAACACCATAAAGATTCAGCTGTAAGTATGGATCGGCTGCATTTTCAATCAGTACAGATTACTTTGTGCAAATCCTCTGCCTGTGCGTAGTCTCTGTACATACATACTCAGGATCACAACTGCTTTGCAGCTCCACTCCTGAGAAAGAAAAAGGCAATTACACAACCAAAGACTGCAACAGTTTTAAGCAGATAATACTGTAGTTTTAAATTGTTGCAGTTTATCACTAAAACCTACTTGAAGAATATACATTTCTATGATATTAATTCAGTTTTCATTGAATGCAGAACTATGTGTCTGAACTTACATTATTCATGCATATTACATCATACTCTGCAGAGTTTACCAGACACATTCAATGCATCTTGCAAAATAATGTGTGGATTACAACTTCTAACCCAAGTAGAGATATTACGCATAATTGCAAGAGGCAGTAAGATCACTTAGTAATTATGCCAGGGATGATTTAGGTCAGGTGATTTTACAAAGCTTATTTGTATCATCTAATAAAAGTAAAATTTCCTCTCACTCACAGTGCAGTTAACACTTATACAGAGAGAAGAAAAATCTTTATGTGGAGAACCAATTATATCTGGGAGAGTCTGTGAGCTTCACAACTGTTCAGTGCATATAAATTCTAACCTCTAAAAAGCATAAAATATTGAAAATAATGTAGTGGAGAATTTTGGGTGCCATTTAATATATTGTTCCTTAGTTACATCCTTTTCTTCTCCTGGTATAAGTTAGCTGATAGAAAAATAATAAAGCAAAACAAACAAACAAAACCACACACACACACACACAAACAAAACAAAACAAACAAACAAACCCCACACCATTGTCCTGGTTTGGAGTAAAATAGAACTGGTTCTGTTCAATTATTTTAACTTTTTAGCTAAAGCTCTTCTAATTAACTGCTCTGTCTGAAGCTAGCAGCATTTTCACAAACTGTCTGGTTTTAGCAGTGATAAGACTTCATGTTCAGAGCCAGGGATTGGTGTGCAAACCAAGGCCACTGCTAAGCTTGGATGCCACACAGAGGGTGGCACAGAGCACCCCGCACCTGCAGGGAGGAGCAGACAGAAAAACTGACCCCAAGATTCACCAGTGGGGTGTTCCATCCCACAGCCCTCATATCCAGTAGGAGCTGAAGGATCAGGAGGGACAGGCCCTTCCATCACCCCTGACGTTCTTCTTCCCTTCTGTCTGCTGCTGCTGGGCTGCTGGCTGCTCCTGCTGCAGTGGATGGCATCTGAGGAGTATTTAATCCATCCTGCCTTTGATCCTGAGCCGTGTGTTCCTGAACTGAGTTCCAGAATCCAGCTCCTGTGCCCAGCCTGGGACCCTCTCCCCGGGGGCTGCTTGCCAGCTGGGGTTGACAGTGACGTATTGACATCGGAGGGAGTTGGGTTTGATACTGATCTTGTGTATATTTGTACATCTTCTATTTTATTATCATTATTACTATAATTATTATTAGTGGTAGTATTAAGCTGTTTTCTTTTTAATCAATGTGTC
>NW_008596179.1:9132-28526 GCF_000691845.1 Merops nubicus
TTCCCTTTCAGGGGTGAGGGGAGGTGGTTAACATAGATCATCTGTTACGAGTTCTGGGGATGACTCTGACCCTAAATGATGGAATCCACAACTAATAGTAAACAACATTTTTGTATAAAAATATACATATATTGTTTATATATACATTTACATTTATGCATATATATGTGAGTGTGTATGAATGCATACCTTATGAAGTTACCTGTCAGGGAATCTTTCTATGGAAATAGGATTTTGTGGTAAGACACAGATGTGCTGACCTAGATTTTCTTTCTGTGTAAATACCTTCATGACAGATAAAGTGCATAAAAGAAACTAAACAAAAAGATTTAAGTATTTACACTTGGTTTGGTTTCACTACTGTCCCGTGTATGTCGTCCCCCTTGCTGGTATCAAGTCCTTTAGAACATACCAGAATTATACATTACTTTCATGTAGTTCATTAGGTACAGAAGTATGTAAAACAAGCCCAAAGACTCAACTCTTAAAAGCTGTGTGTATTTTAGCAACTGTGTGAGCTGTGAAGAAGAAAATAAAGGGAAAAAAAAAAAAAAAAGGAAATGGATTTTTTGTTTAGACTTCTTTTTATCTTTTAGTAACTCTGAAAATTAATTGAGTTATGATATAATTCCTTCATTTTTTGAATCTGCCTTGTTCTTTTTTATTTTTTTTGAGTAGGATTTTCCCAGGCAGGAGCCTAAAGTCAGCAGTGTAATGGGACTCCAAGAAGAGAGGGCTACGAATCTGTTTTGCTGGCTCTGACCGGGGCTGAATTATGGTGCTTTGTTAAATTTCTGTTAAGGTTTTCTCTTTTTCTCACTCTGACACCACCACCAAGCCTGTAGGCTGGGGGTGCACAAGAAGTTGCGAGGGGACACAGCCAGGTCAGTAGACCCCAGCTGACCAAAGGGTTATCCCACAGCCTATGTTGAGATGGTCAGCAATAAAAGCTCAAGTAAAGGAGGAGGAAGGGGAGATGTTTGTGATTGCAGCATTTGTCTTCTCGAGTAACCATTATGTGTCATGAGGCAGTGCTTTCCACCAAGTGTTTAAACATCTGCCTGCTGGTCGAAAGCAGTGAATGAATTTCTTATTTTGCTTTGGTTGCCTGCGCAATTTTGCTTCACCTCTTAAACTGTCTTAATCCATGAATTTTCAGCTTTTGCTTTTCTACTCCTCTGCCTCATCCTTCTGGGGAGCAGGGGACTGAGCAAATGACCAGGTGGGTGCTTAGCTACTGGTTGGGCTCAACTTACCACACACAGATAGTGAAAATATTTAGAGAGAGAGAATAAAAAACATTTTTGAAATTACTTGCTCCAGGAATTATGTGTTTCAGGATACAGTCCGTCAACAAATTGAAAATCGTTAAGAAGATGTTTGAGTAACTAATTTGTAATAATATTTCAGAAAGCTTCTAATGCAAGGTTCTAAAGAATTTGTGAGAAGTTACTGTTGAGAGAGGCTGTTGAAGTACCTGCAAGGTGGGTGTTCATTTTACTCTCAATTTAAATGCTCTTAACATACATGCTACATTGAGTAATAGTTCTGAAAATACACACAATATGAGAGAGAAATAGTTTTTGGATAAGAAGAAGCTACATATCCCCAGCAAAGAAATGTTGGCAACTGGTTCAAGATACAGATCACAGCCCCCACGTTTTTCTAGGCATTGCTGCTTTCTTTCCTATACCCCTTTAGATTAATAGTACAGATTCTCACTCAAGAAGAAAACAGGGAAGGTAAATTCCACCATCGTTAATCATTTTAAATCTGTTCTGATGTGTTTTTTTTCTTATCAGAATTAAGATGGAGAAAAGCATAAACAACATTCAATTACATACAAAATACATTAACAGGTGGTGATTCTTAAAAGAATAAAGGGAATTGAAAACATCTTGGTGTAGCAACATTGTGCAACACAGCCATATGGCAGATTGATACTGTTCCCAATCCTTGTACTTTAAGCAGTCCACAGACATAAATCCATTATTTCAGGAACAGTAAAGTGTTTGGGTAGGTCTCTGTTGTACAGATTTTGAGTATCTCCTATTAGCTGTCTTGGAATGGCAACACCACACGTGAATTATACCGCTGTGTATTTCAATCTTCCAATTTTAGGAAAAACGCTTCAAGCACAGCTACAGAAAGGTAGCGCTATAGAAAATCCAGGAAGTTACATGGGATTGTGAAGAGATGTATTTTGAATATCCTAATTTCTGAAGATCAAATCTCTTAATTTTGAAAGTTGATATCTTAAATTCATAGGTAAAAATTACACATGAAGAAAACTTCATTATTTTTGATTAAAAAAAAAATAAATCAAAAGGAGGTCCTGGGATTTTAAAACAATGTAAGAATTGCATGACTTAAAATGACATGGCTTTCAAATAAATTTGACAGGCAATTACTCTGTAAGAATAACAACTACTGTAATAGATTTTGCTATTTTGGAAAAAAAATAGGAAACTTCTGAGCTATTTCTTTTTAAAGAAGATACTGAACATGAATTGAATGGTATAAACACTAAAACTTCTATGTGAAATTTAATATTAGGATTTACTTCAGGAAGTTATGTGCCTTTGCAGCAATGGTGGCTATGGACTAATGTGTCAACATTCATGTTGAAATACATTAGTAATCAGCATTTCACATCAATATATTGTCTCAGCAGTTAATGATTAGTAGGTAATTTATTCTCAATATTAAGAAATCGCAATGCCATGGATTATATATTCCTGATATCATCATTGACAGAAATTAATTTAATTGTACAATTCAAACATCCTGTTGCAAAGCATATTACACAGTGGGCTTTAACAAACAAACCCATGGCAAGAGTCAAGAATCTATACATTAAATATACATTTTCTTATCATACTTAAGAAGGAGCTGAAACACTTCAAAGATGTGTAAAATAATGGCTGCAATAAACTCTACCACTGAGTCTGCAATACATAGAATAAACACTATGTATCAAGAAATTGATGTAAAAAGACCATAAATGTCACACAGGGCTGTTAATCCTCAGGGTGAAAATCATTGGCAGTATACACTGTGGAAGTCCAGGAAGAGCTTTTTATAGTACACTCAGAAAAAAAAAAAAAAAAAAAAAAAAAAAAAAAAAAAAAAAAAAAAAAAAAAATCCTGCAGTTCATACCATGACAGAAGTAGTATTGCCTTCCAACTAGTCAATTCTTATTTTGGCCCAGAGTTTAAAAGTTCTTTAGCATCTATTCACAGAATCACAGAATGTTAGGGGTTGGAAAGGGCCTCCAGAGATCATCAAGTCAAACCCCCCATGCCAGAGCAGGAGCATCTAGTCTAGGGCAGGTCACACAGGAGCACATCCAGATGGGTCTTAAAAGTCTCCAAGGCAGGAGACCCCACAGCCTCCCTGGGGACCCTGTTCCAGTGCTCTGGAACCCTTACAGTAAAGAAGTTCTTCCTCATGTTGAGGTGGAACTTCCTGTGCTCCAGCTTGTATCCATTGCCCCTTGTCCTATTGCAGCGTACAAGTGAAAAGAGGTTGCCCCTTCCTTCCTGACACCCAGCCTGCATGTATTTATACACATTAATTAGATCCCCCCTAAGTTTTCTCTTCTCCAGACTAAACAGCCCCAGGTCTTTCAGCATCTCCTCATAAGGCAGGCGTTCCAGGCCCCCAAACATCCTCATAGCCCTTTGCTGGACTCTCTCCAGTAGATTTCTGTCCCTCTTGAAATGGTGAGCCCACAACTGGACACAACACTCCAGGTGAGGTCTCACCAGGGCAGACTAGAGGGGCAGGAGGACCTCCCTTGTTCTGCTGGACACGTTTTTCTTAATGTACCCCAGGAGATCGTTGGCCCTCCTGGCCACAAGGGCACACTGCTGTCCCATGGACAACTTGTTGTCCACCAGGATTCCAAGGTCCCTCTCCACAGAGCTGCGATCCAGCAGATCTCCTCCTAACCTGTGCTGGTGCATTTTATTGCTCCTGCCCAGGTGCAGGATTCCACACTTATTCTTGTTGAACCACATTAGATTAATATACAGAATCATGGACCAGTAAAAAATGTTTCATTAGGTCGACAAAGATGATTAAGAGCATCTCTCTTATCAGGAAAGGCTGAGAGACCCAGGTCTGTTTAGCCTGGAGAAGAGCAGACTGAGAGGCGATGTTATCAGTGCTTATCAGTATCTATAGGGTTGGTGTCAAGAGGATGGGGCCAGACTCTTTTCAGTAGTGCCCAGAAACAATACAAGGGACAAGGGGCACAAACTCAAATACAAGAAATTTCATCTGCACATAAGGAATAAACTTCTTTAGTTTGCATATGACAAAGCACTGGAACAGGCTGCCCAGAGAGGTTGTAGTCTCCTTCTCTGGAGATATTAAAAACCTGCAGTCAGGGGAAATCTGCTCTAGGTGAACCTGCTTTAGCTGTGTTGTTGGACTAGATGATCTCAGAGGTCCCTTCCAACCCCTACAGTTCTCTGATTCTGTGATTCATAAATTTACCCTGATTGTCAGTGAAATTTGCATTTATGGTATTTCTAGGGCCAGTTGCCAGCATAAGAGGCAATATTGCTCTGATAAACCTTCATGTTTTATAAAGTAATATGAAACAAATTAATAAGAAAAACCCAAATTCAAACAAATCAAAGATCTTCATTGCAAATATATTGCTAAAGTTCAACTTTTGATAACTTTAAAGGTCTCTTCATTTCTCTTTTTTGATGATGCTTATTCCTTGCCTGTTTAATAAGTGGGTGCTTCATTTTCTCCTCAGTTTCATGAGGAGAAACAAGCCAGCACATTAGCCAACTTCAAACCAAGGAATGTGCCTGTTCATTTTCAGAAGTTATAACAGTTCTGTGGGATTGTAAGTGAACAGGTCTAATTAGGAGTCATCTCCAAAATGAAAACTACAGAAGTTTTAGCTGCTATCTTCAAGTAAACTAAGGATATTGCTGCTCAGAGGCTCCAAATATAGTTGAAAACCAGTAAAATTTTCAACATTGGACCTATGGGTATAGGCTGGCTGTAAGCCTTTCTCCAGTTGGCCTACTCATGTATTACTTCTGTTACCACAGCTAGAGTATACAGATGTCTTGAAACTAACACTGGGTAACCAGTCTCTATGGTATCACAGCTGTGGTATTTCTTGTGGGGGATTTCCATTAACCTGAGGACATTAATATGTTGTTTTGTACAATATAGATGCATTCTTTCTGAGTAACATGCTTCAAATTGCCCGCTATCCCTTCAGGAAAGTGATATTGGAGTTCATGTAGTTGTGAAATGATGCGTATGATATGTGAATCATCCTCCCAAACTGTGTACTCTGTGCTCAGCATAGGTAAGACAAATCAAAAAGAAAATAAGAATTATTAGCAACGGGGTTTGGAACAAGGTGAAAACTTCATGGTACTACAGTATAAATTCAAATCTCAAACACTACATTCCTTTCTGATCATCTCAACTCAAATGTACTTATCTGGATTACAAAAGTCACAGATAAAGTAAATCAGATGATCAGTCTTCCAGAATCCATGAATATTGTGATTTCAGTGTGGTTCTTTGCAGCAAGGTCTCCCATTAAGACCAGCTTTATGTCAGTTCTAATTAAATTCTTCATTTAAAGCATGAATGATATACATCCTGTTCTCTGCCTCCCCACTTTTAGATATTGGTATCTGTGTGAAGAATTATTAAGCAGCCTAGGAACTCGAGTTTCAAAAAGGTATGACTAAGGGCAGCTATGTAAAGGGCCTCATTATGATTGGCATGGATCAGATGATGAATAAGGGATGATTATTCACAATTTGTCATAAAAAATGAAAAACAAAACAAAACAAAACAAAACAAAACAAACAAACAAAACCTGGAGAATATCCAGACATAGAAATATTCAAAAGATTTGAAACAATATATAATTAAATTGTGGGCCACATTGCTGGAGTATTAGAGTTTAAGATTAATAGATTTTAAAAGAAATTTAATAGGAATAGTTCTGTCATTGGTTGTTAAATATGGTAAAGCCAACATAATCTCCCAGAAACAAATACAGTTTTATTGTTATGCTCAGATATGCCTAAATATGACCTCTGTTGTAGCTTATTTATGAACTATATGTTTCCCAAGGATATTTCAGTTAAATGTAATACAGAATAAGTTAAGTTTAAAAGGAATTAAGCCACTGTAAGTTCCAATGTGAAAATGGATATACAAATCCACATAATTAAATTTTCAAAGAATTACAGTATTTCTGGGTTTTAAATACTAAAGAGATTCCATTTTGGCATCAGTTTTTATTGGTTTGGTTTTGGGGTTTTTTTTGGGTTTGTTTTGTTTGTGGTTTTGGTTTTTGTTTGGTTTTGTTGGGTGTTTTTTTTTTTTTTTTGGGTAGAATCTCTTGCCTTTGCTTTGTATGGTTCTCCCTACAAAGCATTTAAGTTTGTTGTTCTTCCAATTAACATTAATAAAGATTTTCTATTACATTCAGTGGTTTTGGATGAAGAACTTATTAAGAGTGTGAGAAAGATTTTTTTTTTGTCTTCAGAATCCCAGAATCATGAAATGATCTTTCAGTTCTTACCTGCTACTACTGATATTTTGAGTTATGCCTCAATCAGTGAATAAATCACGCTTCTGCAAGCAGGAAAAATAATATGTGATACTTGGCATGCACCTAAGGGTAGAAAAAGATATAGTTAGACATTCAGTATGTAAACTAAACAGAAAATATACACAAACATTAATTTAAGGGCCATGGTTAATGTTTATTCAAGCTGTAAAAGTATTTGTCATTCAGAAACAATACAAAAATAAAGAGGAGGACAAAGATGTTTAAATATTAATTACACGCTGAATGGAATGTAGAGAGATAGTTCACAGAAACCGGTTGCTTAGCAAATGGTACATTAATTTTCCAGAAAGGCCTTATACATACCAATGAAATAGTAATAGCCACTGCAAATGTACGTACCTTAGAGATTATTTTTTCCCTCTCACCTTATAATAGTAATAACAACCTTCAGGGGCTCTACCATAAGCATTTCTGAGATGCTTATCATCCTGATATGCATGTACTTGTTATTCGACCTTGTCATGAAGCATTTTGAAATGTGTAGAAAAGAATAAAATAATCAGAACAATTTCCTGGGAATAATGACTAGCTGCATTTATTTCCTTTCTTGTGATCAATGAGCCCCAGGAAATACTTTATAACTCAATCGCTATTGTTTAATCTGCAAATGAACTTACTCCATCCTGCCTCCTGGCAAGAGCCTGATGCATTAAGGGGCAGCTGTTGTATCAAGTGGCTATATTTAATCTTAACAGAGACATGAAAAAGATCATGGGTTTGTCCCTGGACAATTAGTATCAGATCATGATCCATTCTCTCCACACATCCAGGCTTGTTCCTGCCGCGTGTATAACTTGTAGATACAGGACCCTACCTTCACCATCTCCATCATCCAGCTTTTTCAACAGGTGTTTGTCATCCAGAAGTATACAGGAGGTCCACATGTTCTATCATTACATGAGAAAATACCGTGAATTTTCTCTTGCTGTAATTTTTACTGCTATATTTCTATTCACTCAGTGTTTTGTGTGTTAACTGGGGTGCTGTGTGGGTAGAGGGGCCATACAGGTTCTTGGGACATCTACAAACGTGCGGTGCTCGGGAACCTAAACAGTGGGGTATGTGCTGCACTGGTGAGCTCCTGCTTCCGCCAGCCCAAGAGGAGGAGGGTACATGGCTGTCCGTGCCTGTGTCCATTGTGAATCCTGAATGTGGGTGCTGCTGGAGGCAACGGCTGCCTCTGTAACTGTGTCAGTGGCCTCTGCGTGTGTCTCTGTCAGCTTCACTACTGGTTGAAGGGAAAGCAGCAGTCACATCTCAGCATTGCCAAAGACCTCAGATCTCCAGGCACCAGGATGAGCAGGAGTCCTTAGACTGGAGACACTGGACGTAGTAGCCACTTACCCCTTAACATTAAGATACTGGCTTTTGAAAGATAAACTGATATGGGTGCACCCTAGCTAAATTTAGACTATTAACTCTAGCACTGAAATCCTCTATGATGAAAGACTGGAGAAAGATAAACCACACCAGAGGTTGTTCCAATCACAGAATCATGGAATCCTTTAGGTGGAAAGAGACCTCCAAGATCATCAAGCCCAACCATCAAGCCAACACTACCAAGTCCTCTGCAAAAACAGAATCAGAATCTGTCAGGGTTGGAAGGGACCACAAGGATCACCCAGTTCCAACCCCTCTGCCATGAGCAGGGACACCTCCCACTAGATCAGGCTGCCCAGAGCCTCATCCAGCCTGGCCTTAAAGACCCCCAGGGATCGGGCCTCAACCACCTCCCTGGGCAACCCATTCCAGGGTCTCACCACTCTCATGGCGAAAAACTTCTTCCTCACATCCAGCCTGAATCTGCCCACTTCAACCTTTGCCTCATTCCCCCTAGTCCTGTCACTACCCGATATCCTAAAAAGTCCCTCCCCAGCTTTCTTGTAGGCCCCCCTAAGATACTGGAAGGCCACAATAAGGTCACCTCGGAGCCTTCTCTTCTCCAGACTGAACAGCCCCAACTCTCTCAGTCTGTCCTCGTAGGAGAGCTGCTCCAGCCCTCGGATCATTTTCATGGCCCTTCTCTGGACACGCTCGAGCAGGTCCATGTCCCTCTTGTAATGGGGGCTCCAGAACTGGATGCAGTACTCCAGATGGGGTCTCACCAGAGCAGAGTAGAGGGGGAGAATCACCTCCCTCAACCTGCTGGCCACACTCCTCTTGATGCAATCACCTGAATCCATTGAGTTAAGCTCAACTGAAATGTAGGATAAATATTATGATTACAGTTGTTGCTAGCAGTACTGATAGAAACTGAGTTCCTATTTATGCAAATAGCTGTCATGTATTAATTGATCAATTAATAAACTAATAGTAAAAAATTGCATGTTAATATTGGAATATAAATGTTTGTAAACACATAAATTAATTGGATCCTGAGCTTGAGTGTTCGCATAGACTGTATTTGCAAATATATCTCTCTATAGAGCTTCATAAACCCCCAATACCACATGTCTAAGCCACGATATAAAACAATAAAACCAGCAACAACACAGAGAGAAAATATCTAAAATATTTTAACTTAAACTCCATTGGCATATTTTCTCCAAATGCAGAGTAGAATACAAATCAGCAAAGAATTTGTCACTGAGATTTCTGAAAAGGCCAAGTGTGGAAAATGTGAACATGTTAACTGCTCATATAAAAGGCTTTTCTATCACAATCAGGGAAAATAAGTGGACTGCATGGCTGATATCTCAATGAATTCAGTTTGGTCTCATCCAATTGCTTATTTAATTCTTAGACATGCCAAGCAGTTTAAAAGCAAATTAACATTGTGTCATTTCTGTTTCACAAAACTTGAGGCAAGCAAATTGTCCTCCAGGTGTGTCCTGAATAACATGTTTGCTGATCTGCTTCCAAAGGAAATTCATGATCTACACTGCTTGAGAAAATTATTTACAATACGATGAAATCTTTTCAGATGGATAGTGATTTGAACACTGAAAGGAGCAGTCAGCATTCACAACAGTTACTGTTTTAACCAACATCCGAAAGAATTATAACATGACTCTATCCCTTTTCCTATTTGGTAAAAAAAAAAAAAAAAAAAAAATAAATCCTGAACAAACCCCCAATTTCCTTATTTTCTTTATTTATTTCCTTCTTCACAGCTCACACAGTTGCTAAGTTCCACACAGATTTTCAGTGTTGAATGTTTTGGCTTGTTTTATGCACTTCTGTGCCTAATGAACTACATGAGACTAATGTATAATTCTGGCACGATGTAAAGGTTTTGATACCAGCAGGAGGGACAGCATGCACCAGCAGAGCAATATGAGGTAGCCAGTTTCTCATTCATTGGTGGCTGCTGTCAGCCTACATTTTTTGCCATACCTCATTTGCAATGAGGTAAACACCAGTACCATGAACAGAACCTGTGTAACAGTGACGGCAACGTAGTAAATATGATGTAACTCTGAGTGGAGGATTTCTCAGACAACGCTCTGTATCCCAGTGAGACTGATTGCCCTTTCTGAGTGCTTCTCTCCCTCTGCTGATGATAAAGGGAATTACAACACTTCACTTTGATGCAATGCTTAATTTTTCCCTAAAAGGTGAAAGAAATTCCATGGAGCAAAGGAAAAAAAAAAATTAGATTTAGGTAACAACAATCATATAGGCATAAAATATAACTCTACATCTTCCAGAGTAGGTATAGACAGCTTTCCAAGTAAAAAATCAAGACTGAAAAATTAATTCACTAGTTAAATTATTAACTTTAAAGTTATTAATATAAGTCAGTTTGTGTATGAGCTAGTAGTATAAAATCAATTATATTAGATGAAATTTATCTGGACTCTTGTAAGGAGCCGGATAGGAAGAAAGTGTTCTGTTCACAGAGAAATACATGCTTTGAAAACAGCATTTTTGTAGCATGAGTATGTATCAAGAGAATTCCTCTTGGGAAGAATGCAATTCATGATAACCAGTGCAGAAGCAGCTGCCCTTTGAGTACAGACCAGTGCTAGCTAGCCCTTGTTTCTGCATGTGAATGATTTTTCAGCACCTATATCTGGCAAATGTTTGTCACCTCAGAAGGTGAAATGCTCTTTTCATCACAAACATATGTGATTTACCTCTGAAACAGGCTAAAAGCAATTTCAGAGTCAGGACATTCTTAAAATTTAATTTTAAAGATATTTGCACCCAATGTCACTGTGTATTTAGAAGTAGCATTTTCAGACAACAACTTTGCTTATCACATGTTACATAATTTGATTTTTGGAAGAACAATGTATCAGCTTTCATCAATTTAAAAGTGTCCATATCAATTGCTCACACATACCAGAAAGAAAGAACTAAAGTATTTTAGTTTGCTTAGAATGAACCTTGTATAACTTGATTACACTACTAATCAAAAGTAACCAAATTAATTTGAATTTTTTTGGCTGTGTTATAATAAATAGTTGAAGAATAAACTGGTAGAGAAGGTGATTGGTACTTACTAAGGCCTCACAGAGAAATAAAAAAGGATTGTAGAGGTTAATCCCATCAGTACAGATTTTCTCTATATAAAATTAATTGATTCCAGTTAACCTAACACACTAAAAAGCTCTGCATCTGTTTTAGATTGTGGAATGGTAAGAGCATATTTCAGAAGAGCATAAACTAACAGAAAAGGAATATTAACACTGCAAATGTTAACAGTAGCTTAGAATGGAGGTGAAAGTCATGATTTATAATCTCTTATAACTCTCTAAAAGGCAGATAAAGCTGCTTCTGCACATCAAATTATTGTGTAATGAAAATCCTCTGATCAGTTCAAATGGAATTTTCCATTAAGTACAAGTTGATTAAAAAACACCTTTGTAATCTATAATGGCATACGATTTTTAAGAAATTTATCATCTATTTTTGCCTATGTAGGACGTTTTCTGAACTCTTCAGTAACTAACATGACTTTCCTACCCTACGACTTCTGAACACAATCAGGAAATACATAACAGATGCAACAAAAAGTGACACTGACACACAGTATGTGGCCATCCTATAAGGTAATAATACATATAAAAGTTGCAATTTCAATTTTTGTATCCTAATGGATGCTAGAAGTATCTGCTGCCTCCAGCAGCTCTGAGCCTGGGGATTCTTCCTGCCCAGCCATAGTGCCCAGCCCTGAGATGTCGGGGTCTCCATCGACAGCCAATTGATGCAGCTGCTACTTTCCTCTTTGCAGGTTCAGCCAGCAGTGAGGCTGAACATGTAACCCACTCGCACAGAGGACAAGGCTGGTCACACAGATGGTCACAGCCAAGGCACTGCCTTCAGCATCAGCTTTATTCAGTGCTCAGACCAGACACAGGCATGGACAGCCACATCTCTTCTCCTCTTGGGCTGGCAGAGGCAGAAGGTCTCAAACACCACACTCTCCAGGTCCATAAGGACATAGACATCCATGGATTCCCCAGGAGTTGGCACAGCCCCTCTGCCCATCCAGCACCACTGCCCAGACATCAGCCCCCCCGATCTGCCCCACGGGTTCCCGACTCGGTGGCTGGTCCAGCACTTTGCTTGCTGCACAGATGCAGCACTCACAGACTTGTCCCACAGGTACCTAACACTTGCCTACGATACCAGCACAAGCCCTCCAACCACGTGATAACACCTGCCCAGCTCTGGGCCCTGCTATTCCCTTGCTGGCCCAGCTTGGAGTTTGTCAGTGAATACAGATCCAAACACCACATACACTGGCTTTGGGGCAGGTACAGACAACTCCCCCAGCAGCCGGCACTCAGCACGTGGGCTGTATCCTGCGGTCCTGATCCAGCCGCTGGTGCTCAGCCTCTCACGCGCCTCACTCACGTCCATTTCCCCCAGTCGCTGTTTTTTGGGACACACACTGTTCCCACTCAGTGACTTGAGGTTAAAGCCCCCACCAGCTTCAGTAGCTGACATCACTGGCCAGGGGCACCCATAGTCAGACCTTGGAGGGTCTGAACCCAGGACCCTCACACCAGTCCTCCCAGTAGTTGGCACTGAGCCCTTGCAGCAATGCTACAAATGGGACAGAGAGTGGAATTACCCAGAGACATCATTAAACAAAGATTTAATAAGAAGACAGAACAGGCTGACGTGATCAGGTACATGGATCTGCCAGAAAAGCATGCTAACCCACCCTGTTTTATGTGACCTGCCCCTTTTATATCAATTTCTATCTATTCCTCCCACTTGTTCCTTCTCTATCTCCTTCTCCTAAGCATCCCTCAGTAAATTTTGTAAAGTCCCACAGTCCCTCCCTGGGATAAACCCGTTCCTCATGTTCCTCCTATTTCCCCTCTTTGTATCAGTCACAAAAGCCAGGCTTGCCTTCTCCAAAGCCATGCCTGGAATTTCTTAATGGTTCATCAGTTAGTGATGGGAAGCTTTCAGGGGTTTTGCCTCTGTTAGGTCTTGTCTGCTTGTTTTCTGTCTCTGTGTGCTATCCTTTCCCCCTTTCCTTATTATCTCCTTTTAAATGGAAAATTAACTTTATCGGATAACCTGGCTGAAGGGAATGCTCACACATTCCATGTACAGTTGCATTTAAGAAAATGTATCCTTCATAAAAAGATATCCAATACCATCAAGTGTATCTGTATTTCTGAAATATTTTGTCACAAATATCATCTGATGTCGTATTTCCTACTGTCCAGATCAGCAGTTGGATGCTGCTTCAGTCAGTAAAAACTTAGGTTATTTATACATCCTGAGGAAATGCTGTAGGCTATGTTTTAAATTATAAAATGATAAATCAATGTACTTCACCTACTGTCTGATATAAGGTCACTTTGACTTTCTCATTATAGCGGGAAGGTGGTTAACCTAATGGCTCTGAAAATGAATAACTTTACTATAAAAGCAGTGTAAGACCCGTGAGATTAAATTTGTAATTATACTGGGCCAAATACATTTAAGAAACAATTATTTTTCAAAAATATTTTTTTTCTACACAAGAAACATATTATTATGCTATATTTCTTATTATAGCATTAAGCAACACACCAGCATGCATGGCTTCTCTGAGGGAGACACTGTAGCATGACAGCAGGATTTACACCTGGTTAATATGGTGTCTTCAGATATCTGGCTAGCTCTTACCTGTACAGTCAATGGTTTAGAATTTTAATGTTAATTTCTACTTTTAATTTAGATACCTAGCTTCATTAGGAAAGATCTAAACTCATTAAGCTAAACATAGACACTTTTAATTCTGTTGCCTCCTGTACTGCCATCACTGAAAAAAAACACTATGGTTTTCTATTACAGGACTTACAGCACTGGGAAATTTTATGGACAACAGGGAAATTATTTATTTCATAAATATGAGCTAAGTTCATGGAGGAAATATAAATATTTAATTCATATATTGTAATGCAGTATTAGATTATAGAAGTAAATTCAGACAAATTCCCCATGAGAAGGTCCTGGAACCCAAACCAATGTATCATGATATTAGAAAAAATTAATTCCAGTCTACAGGCTATGTATCTGCACTGCAGTTAAATAAGACAAAAGACCAGTGGTTAAAAAAAAAAAAAAAAGAAAAAAAAGCATATAATAAACACATGCTAATTCAATATAATAACAAACTATTACTTTGCTATACAGCTACATTCAGTAGGATAGGAAGCAGGAAAGAGCTCTTGTTCATTATCAGATGAAACTGCAGTGAGGACCAACACTGATATCATGCCTTCCTAGAATAACGTATACATTTGTTAATATCTCAGCTTTGAACAAGCTCAAAGTAAATGAATGTAAGAAAAAAAATATTTCCAGTGAGTGCATTAGAAAATCATGCCTGTTTTCCTGCTTGGCAAGAAAGCACCAATCTGGAAATGAACATATCCCAGGAAACAAAGACACAACATATTGTATACCATTATTTGTGAGTTCAACATTTTAATATCTGTGTATACACATACATATACACACACATATATAATATGTATATTATACATATAATCTATATGTGCATATACACATAAAGATTATATGTATTATATACATACATATGTATTATATATATACATACATACATGTATTATATACATATATTATTATTATACATACATATAGATTATATAGACTATATACATGTAATATATAGAAACACAAATTATGTATGCTTGTGTGTCCATATATATAACAAACATTTAGAGAGAGAGAGGTGGAGTGAGAGATTTACAGGTATATGGCTCAGTAATTGATAGATTATCAACTAGAGACCCAAGGACACAAATTCCAACATCATTCAGGACATGAAACAAAGTCTAGGTTGCTTCCAGCATTCATCACTGTAAACAAAGAGGAGATGATGCCCAGAGTTTATGCTTGCCATGTTACTCCTGCCTGAATCTCTGGTCACTGAACATGCTACTTACCTTACTCGGAAACTGTAATCTTAAACAATAGGAGACTTTGAGGTTTGTAAAATAATTAGAAATTAACATATGCATTTATATGATTAGAATGAGAGCAAGAGAGAGAAAAGAGAATCCACTGGTTTAGGAATTGTGGAATGCAATAGGTAGAATAGCTGTAATTCCTGAACAAGTAGAACATAGAGTAGAGGTAGATTACTAGAAGAATAAGCCTAAATTCTTTATTGTAAAGGGTACAATTTCCTGACAGCTTATATCTGTACTGGCATTTCTCGTGAGGATTAGTGGCACAGCATTTTCTCTTTCTATTCAGTCTAGCTGTCTTATATACTGGACATAAACATAAGACAAAAAAACTTTATTATTCTCTGTAAATCTAGTCTGGCAGCCTGCTGTGAGCAGAATCAGTAACATTCTGTCAAGAAACGGACTTCTTAAATGTCCACATTAATAATACCTGCAGTGTACTCTTAACTGATTTTTCTTAGTTCTAAAAATCTTAATTTCTAATTAGACTTGAAGATGTCATTTTATAAACAGCCTTTGCCTGCTGGTAAAAACAAGACATATTCCCGCTGAGTGTTATACACATCTATTTGTGTTAAAGTTAAAGTAGCAGAAAGATATAAGCTGCATTAAGTTCCTTTTAGACTTCCCATAGCAGGAAGCTAGTTTAAGTCACAATTTGCAACAAGGAGAGAACAGAGCTGAAAAAGAATTTATTTTTATTCCTGTTGCCTCAAAACGGGATACAGTAAGAACACAACAGGATTTCTGTTAACAGGTTTTGAAGGTTGGGTAAAGTTGTTGAGAAAGTGATTCCAAACTGTCCCCAGTTTTACATATCCAGTCCAAATGAGTAATCAGATTGGTAGGTTTACTTTGTTAATTTTCCAATGTGAAGGTTAAAGAAAAAAAAAAAAAAAGTTTCCCCCTCACACATCTTTTTTTGCACTTATCTACTTGGAAAACTGGGCTAGTGCTCATGCTCAGCATCAAACTCCCTCATTTTTAACCCATTATTTGTACTATTTTCTTCATTGCTTACAGTTGAGAGGAAGAGAGGGGACAAAATCCAGATAGGATCTTTTCCCTAAAACATACTGCAAGTTTAACTGGCTCAAATAACTGGTCTTCTGAACTCCAGGGTGAACATGCAGATATCAGAGACAGTGCATTGGTGGCCTGTCTTATCTTCCAAATGCTCAGCAGTACGAGTCCTGGGTTTGATTTTTGTATGAGCTATGGCCTTTGTCTGACCATCTCACTCATGGCATCTAAATCTGTTTAAGGAGCACGACAGTGCCTGTTTTTTCTCCTTCAGGTACTCTGTCCTATCAGCTAGCTTAGGAATGTCTCAGGTCACAAAGGCACCTCAGATGACATCAGCTGCTTTTTTAAAGCCCTTTTCAGCTCACCTTCACTTTTCCTTTTTCCATGACTTATCTCTGGGTTTTTTTTGTTTTTTTTTGTTTTTTTTTTAATATTAAAGAATAATAAATATATTCCTGTTAGAGTTTGACTCAGCTTCATCAACTATGTGCTCCAATTCATATCAACCCCTTTATTTTCTTATGGTAGCAGAATTTACTGCCATAAAGGAAAGTCAGGGGAAAAATATCTAAACATCCCTCCTGCCCCAGTTATTTTCTAAAATGCAACAAAACATTCAGAGAGAAGTTGGTGTTTCCAGGTGCCCAAAGAGACAAAACAGGTGGAGGGCTAAGGCTAGAGGCAGATCATATATCTGTTTTGACTCTATCAGAGTTTTTAAAGATACCTCAAACTTGCTAGAGCTGGGCAGCTGAGCACCTTGATGATTGTCAAGAAAAGGAGAAAAGACAAGCCAGAAAAAAAGCTAAATAATACCAAGGGACAGGAAGTAGATCTATGAGAAATAAAATAACAGAACATTTCTGACCTGTATTCCTGTCACAATACAGATAACTGGAAAACAGTAGAAAAGCCCATGATGTGAACGAACATGAGCTCTACAATCCAGAGAACAGTTAGTAATACAGCTGGCATAGTACAGGGAAAACATCAATATACTGCTTAAAAATACCAGATTATTCTTTAAATGGGAAAGAGGAAAAAAAAAAAAATATCAGTTTCCTGAGTCAATGCTTGATGTATAGTCATTAAATAGGACACAGATAATTTGGTTTGCTTTTAAAAGCTGTAAATATTTTATTTTATATTAACTATAAAGAATTAAAGTCTTAAAGTAGTGAATTTTGCTTCGTAAGGACGAGTAAAGATTTTGAGGTTTTTACCTCAAAGAAAATATAATTTTATTTTTGGTGTTGAAAATTAGGGAAAAAAGAAGGGAGGAGAAGAGGAGGAAGAAGAAAGGGAATATAAACTACCAAGTTATCATTAAATGTGTCCATTTTATGTTACAGTATGTAACATGCTGAATTCACTAAGACACAATGAGTATCAATAAAGTGAGTATGTAGTAGAAAATGATTTTATATTGCTACCAAATAACTTTGGAAATTGAGGAAAACAATCTAAATTATGTTCTAAGATATTTTTTCTAACTAGGCTTTGAATATCCCTGTAATTTTGTCTGATACATATTTTCTAGTTTTCTTACAAAAATGTCACTTGATAATATCTATTAAAAAGTATCACTAAGCATAATATATGTTATACCTACTTCTTATCTACTATACCAGTTATCCTGTCGAAGATGGAAAACTAGTTTGATAGGATCTGTTCTTCACAAATCCATACCAGATCAGTTTGTATCGCTATATACATGCTCGTAACAGTCTCTTGCTTAATAATTTTTTTTGTACTATCTTTCTAGAAATCAGAGTTAGACTTGGGTTTTTTTTACAGCTTTATGAATTCTCTCTTTTCATATGTGGGTACTATGTTTGCTCTTTAATTCCTCTGGGATATCCTCCATTCTCCACAATTTCTTCATCACTAGACATTGCTTCTACTTGTTTCTTAAATAGTTCTAGGAAAATACCTGCAAACTTACAAAGTAAATTTCTAATGGTTTTCTTGACATGAAATTCCTCCCTTGTTTCCCTGTTGACTTATACACACTCTCTATACTTTTCTTTCCTTGTAATACTTTGCAAATGTAATTATTTTACTACTGCTATTACCACTTTTCAATTAAGCTTTAAGATGTACAGTACTTATATAATAATGATTTTATAATTTTAAGTATCTCCTCAAAGTATTTATAGAAACATTGTATGTTCTATTATGCTATTTGACAGTTGCATCACATTTCATGCTTTTACCTTGGTGATTTTACATCTAAAGTTTCTATTATTTCTACCAGTCTGTCCAGATTCCACTTCAGAATTATTCTTTTTTTTTCACATTATGACTTACTAAATATCTCCAAACATAGGTATAATGGTTTCTTTTAACTTTACCTCTTTCTGTCTTTAAGAAGTGTCAGAACAACTATATCTGTGCCTTTGGTATGGTCTCTTTTGAGAGCTGCTAGTTGTCTTTTCCACTTAGAAATAATTCCAAATGGATGCTACTTGCTAAGTCATTGAGTTGTTTTAAATTTGCATTTTAGGGCTATTCTTATGAGTCAGCAGCTTTCTTTCCTTCTTTCTTTTAGATAATTTATTTTACTACTTTGTAAGAGATTCTCTCTAATTTACTTTCTTTATGCAAAGTTTTAAATGGTTTTCGCTGTTTATGTGAACCAAATTCAGTCAAACTGTCATCTATATGCTTCTGTTTTCTCCCAAAGAAATTCTTTGACCATTCAACCATTTGCCATCTGTTTCTTCTGGGTATTCTGTGAGAAACTAAGTCCTTGTGACATTCTTCCCCAGATACTGATATCTGATTTACTCTCTTGGTTCAGGGACTGTATAACTCCTTTTTTGTTTCATAAATACTGGATTTACTTGGAGTGATGGAGATCATGCCTGCTGTGCATGTCTCTACCCAGCACAGAAAAATAGCTCTCTTTCCTCTTCACTGACATTCACTTTCTTTCCTTCCATTGTCTTCCTTAATTTCAGATGTATTTATACATCCAAACATTGAAATGTTTAGGTGAAGTTCATTTTAACTCTTAGGCACCGTAATTTTTGCTGCTCAATGAACTAATTCTTCTGAAGTAAAGACAGGACTTATTTGCAAGACATATATGGAAGATTCTCTTCTGACCTTCAGCTGTTACCCTGATAGAACATCTGGTGTCATATATTTCAACAATCATCTTGGATACACTAGAGCATTTTCCAAGTCCCAGTCTTAATAGTCTGTTGTCTTAGATGTTTTATTGCAAAGTGGGTTTTTTTGCAACTCATTCTAAAATGTTTTGAATGTGTCTTTTCCACACTCCTCAACAGTAGGGAGGCCTCAAGAAAATCATAGGTTTGGGTTGGAAGGGACC
>NW_008596180.1:0-1200 GCF_000691845.1 Merops nubicus
AGACTGACTGGCCTGTAGTTCCCTGGTAGATGTATTTCAAGATAACTGGGTATGGAAGGTATTAAAGAATGAGGTAGCAAGAACAAAGACTTGATATTGTGTACACTTTCTCAGAAAAATTAAAAATCATGTGTGTTCTTCTATGCCTTCCACTTACTGGGGAGGAATGCTGCACAGTTAAGTCCTTTTATCTGTCTTTGTATTCAAAGAGAATGTGGACACAAGACTTTTCCTGCAAATGAGAGAGACTGTTTGCCAAGTAACCTTCTGTTCCTTCCTTCTTACTATGTGTATATTGACAACAGTGTATTCTGCATAGCTTCTGTCTGCAAAAGCCATGGTGGGACACAACACAGTTTTTGCTGTTTCTTGAAAATGACTGCCTGTGTGTGGGGAAAAAATAAAAGAATTAAAAAGGCCACTATCAACAGCACATTGAGAACTATCTTCTCTTTCCTGAACTTTGTTATTTTGCATTTGCTCTCAGAGTCCACCTCCTAGTATTTGCAGTTCATGAGAATGTATCTGTTCCTGTATGAAATCCCATCAATAAAGGTGTACAGAGGGAAAAATGGTCTCTGGATGGCCGCCAGTAGTTTGGATGTTAGAAGCTAGGTTTGAATTAACTAAGCCAAGGATTTGCATCTGAATGCATCAGCGAATACCTTGGCTGCAAAATGAATGTTTCTGGGACAAGGTTTCCATCTCCTTCCACTTCCATGAATACTTGTAAAGTCTTGATTTCGTTGTGATCTGCAATGTGATTTGTTTTTCATGTCAGAACACTGAAGAATAGGAAAAGCATTACTCTGTCAGCTTTACTTTTAACAGTAACTCCTCTTTTTCTGCTGACCAATACAGAGTGTTCCTACTTTCAATAGATTTTTATGAGATTGTTTTAGACTTATGTATATGATTCATTAAAGAAGAGTTAATTTGGTATTTGAAATATGCTAGTTGCCTTGCTCATTTCAGAAATTCTGACTTGCAGGTTAAGTTTCTATGAAAAGGCATAACCTTGAAACAAATCTTCTGGTAAATTAATTAAATGGTCTAATGCCATGAGCACTGTTGAAGTTTTAATCGAATAAAAATGTAATCTCTCTGCAAAATGTTCCTGTCTTCCCCTAGGACAAGCTAGGCCTGGTTTTATTTACTTTTTTCCTCATACTGTTCTGCATGACCTGCAGCAGGCATCTT